>NW_019268620.1:355905-374241 GCF_002738365.1 Cucurbita moschata | reverse complement strand
AGAGAGGACATATTGCAAGTAAAGAAAGCAATCTAATGTCCCACAAGCACATTATGCTCTTTTTATAGATAAAAGATAGTAATGTCCCACAAGCACATATAGAGAGAGGACATATTGCAAGTAAAAAAAGCAATTTAATGTCCCACAGCACATATAGAGAGAGGACAAGTAAAGAAAGCAATCTAGTAGTTATACTTCTACTTATGGAGAGGGAATTTGATGAATTCCTCAAAAGATAAGAGCCTATAGGATGGCGGTAGCGTCCGATGCATATGACGGAACTTATCTGACCAATGAATATTATTGTCATTTATAGCTTCTATCACAATAATATAAAATTTGGGGTCAAAGCCTATATTGGACTGAAAAGACCATTCACCACACGCTTGTAAATTAAATTATATCTACCACCCTTGAAATTTTCCACGGCAAACCTTCCAACAGCTTGCACTTCTTCTTCATTGACATCCTTAATTGGAACTAGATTTTAAGACAAATCTTCTCCACGACTCACTTTGGAACAATTTTATAGATAGTTTCAACAAACTTACTTTGCTCGTGAATACTTTGGAGTTCAATATTTATAGTTGGAGAACGCTATTCAAATTGATATGGTCGAATCTTACAACAAAGTCTAATTGAGCCTCCCTCTATTAGGAAATAGATTCGAATCAAATTCTTTAGATTGGACAATGGTTGCATTGTTTTAATCAAACAACCGAGACTAGTGTATTACCAATAGTATAAACATTTTGTACGTGTATTTTCTTACATATTAACAATTGTATACAAATAATAATTAAATTTATGAGTAGAAGTTTTGATGGAGCTTCATTAAATAGGTAATCTTAAATTATATCTAAAAATATATAAAAAAATTTTCTTCTTTTTATATACATTTAGGAGAACAAAACAAAGATTCAAGAAGATGTCATTCATGTTTTAATTTTTTATTCTTTCTTATTTCTCAAAGATTTAAAAAAAAAAAAAATGTTATCCTCTCTCAAATATGGTTCGTTATTTGATTATTTTCTCTTGAGTGAATTTGAAGTGAAACACATTCTCTACCCAAGTAATTGCAAGATGCAAGCTTCACACTAAGAGGAATCAAAGTCCCAAGTATCAACGTCCTTAAGTGTCAATTTTTATTCTCCATCTCAACATAAATTAAACTTATTTTCGTGAAGATATCAATTTATAAAAAGCAAAATACCTCAGAGTCATAAAAATAAAAATGAGATATAGATACTAGACATAAATATGATACCAAATAGATATGGTAACATGTCATTCTTAAAAAACTAGGACACCGATGTGACAATGATACATTAATTAAAAAGAATTATTTCAAAAAATTTATCAATTTTATATTAGAAATAAATTCATATAAATAAGTTTATATATTTGTATACTTAAAAAAAGCTTAATGTATGTTTCACTCTCAAAATATATTCAAAGTCAAGTGTCTGATACGATGGATTATAAATTTGTAATGTATCCATTGTATTAACAAGTGTTCAGTACATGCCCAACGAGTGTCAGATTAGTGACACTAAGTTATTCTCATGCTTTCTTTACACCCATTTAAAGTAGTTTGAAAACTAGCACCTAAAATATTATAATTGACTAACTACAACTTCAATTTTGTGCTTTAAGGATGGTTTTGACCCAAGAGAAATAAAGTCTTTAATTCAGTACATAGTAGCAAAGATGAACATGAGAATGAGTTATTCTCATATGGAAATAGATTACCTGAAGTTATATCTCATATCCTCTTTTAACCAATTATTTAGTATGTTTTAGAAAGATACGTCCATCCATAGCAAAAAAATAAAATAAATAGAATAGATTAAATTAGCTTAAAAGTAATGACTAACATAATTAAAAAAAAAAAAACATAAAGGATGAATGGATTAAATTGGCTAATTGCTAACATAATTAAAAAAAAAAAAGTAACAAACACACCCAAGTAAGATTAGGAACACAAGTAAAAAAAAAAAAAAAAAAAAAACACAAACAGCCAAAAATCAAGATTTGGAAAGTGTTAAACGTTTTGATATATAGACATTCAAGACTTTACTCATGCAATATTCCCATGAAATCTAACACTAGAGCATCATAAAATTTAGAGAAATGATTGAAATTGATGTCATGTTCATATAGGTTGACTTTAATACAAAGGACAAATCGAACTTTCTTAAGGATAAATTGGGAAAAACAGCCTAAGCTAATCAGGTAGGTGGCCTTACATCCGTATGGTTATATTTGATGTTGACTGTGCCCGTGGTTCTGCAAGTGTCATATATATTGATATGTGTGAAATATTTGTGAATCGATATGTTTATGATATGTTATAATATGTGAATTGTATGATAATACTTACGGTACCATGTGTTCAATGGTATATTTGAGATAGGATACGAGAAGGATGCACTAAACGTAATGTAACGATAGGAGTAAGACATGTTCATGAAACGTTATGGTTTAGTTACGTATCGAAGTGCTATGGGTATGACAGATTGATAAAAACGATATGGTCACGATGGATTCATAAGACAATACGATTAGGTTATGGGTAGAAAGGGATAGGATTTTGATAGATTGATAGAACGATAGCGTTACGATACGTTCCTGTAATGTTATGACTAAGGTACGTTTAGGTAACGACACAACTAAGATATGTCTAAGGACGTTAAGGCTATGATAAATTAGGGAAGGATATAACCACGAAGATTTTATGATATGATATGATTATGATACAACATGTGAAGGACGAATATATATCCAACAAGTGCCAAAGAGGGACGTGAGAATAAATTATTCTCAAGCTTTCTTTACATCGGTCAAAGAGTATTTGATAAGCTTTCAGAATTAAGGGTTTTCTTTTTTTTTCTTCCTTCTTTCTCCCTTTTTACGTTTAATTTTTTTTTTAAATAAAAAAAAAGTTTAATGTGAGAATGAAAAGTTAGAAAGGAGAAAAAAATGAATGTAATAAAACTTTTCTATCGGTAGGAATGGAAATAGTGAATGGGTCCTTGACGATGTTGACCGCTATACTCTGGTTTTGGATGTAAGTGAAGATTATCAGCAATATGAGTTGTGTTAATACCACACCGTTATCAAGAGGAAGTAAAGTAGAGTAGAATAGATCAAGCGATCCATTTGTTGAGAGTACTATAAGAGGCACACAAATAAGAATGTTGGATATAACTACTCTTTCACATCTGAGGGATGAGTCTCATAGATCCAACTACAATATCAAAGAAACTTCGGGTGGTAGTGATTGCTTGCATTGGTGGCTCCGTGGCGTGGTATCCCAGACACATGTAACATGATTTTTCTTGCTCAAATATAGCTTCATTTGTCTTGAAAGTTAACTTTTGAGTAATCCTGGAAGGCTTCTTAATTTGCAGCCTCCGGTGAAGATGATCACTCCGAGGTGGGTTTGTTAGTGAAGATGCAATTATATAATCAGGGTTTTATATCAATTGTTCCATTTATATCTATAAATCAAATTTGTGGTGTATTTTTTTTTGGAAATTCAACAATAATCATCAATTATTTGGTTACCATTCTAAAGAAATTCAACTTTCGACCTTTTGTGATTGCTCAAAGCTACGTGCAAGGTACTGTCGATTATGATCCATAATACTCACCGACTCGAAATTGAGGTTTGTTCATGTTTGAAAATGTGACAAACCAAAAGACAAGATGCTAATTAATATTGTTTGTAATTGTTGTTTTGAATTCTTCATCTTTGAATACATCTTTGAATACATAATATTGTTGTAATTGTTGTTGGGATAAGGGATGTTTTAGTTAAACCAAGTATACTTTTTAGTTTTAAAATAAGTTAATTTTTTAGTTTAAAATAAATTGATTTTTTAGTTTTAATTTTAGTCCAAATAAATTAATTTTTATGTGGTGTTATGTATTTTAATAAAATTAATATTAACCTAATAAAAAAATTGTATTTTTTTAAAATTATAATCTAAATTAATAAAAATACCATTGAACTTTGCACTTTATCTAAAAAAATACTCATANAAAAAACTTCAAAACTACTCTTTAACTTTCAAAAGTGTTTAAAAAAAGATAGATTGGGAGAAAATTGTGTTCATGGGGAGGAAATGGAAGGTTATTATAGAGGAAGGTTTTCAAGATCAGTATAAGATCCTGAAAACATAACAAGAAGTAATATCCTAGCTTAAGGTCGCGATTAAGAACCTACTAGTAGGCTACTTACTAAGTTTTACTCATTCCATGTTTATCATTTTTTTTCAAGTAACTAAGAGTTGGTTGTGTATGAGAGCGGACTTTGGAGTGTGGGCCATGGACTAACCTCTGTTTTTAATCTAGTATTTTTTTGTTCTTCTTTTGAGTATGCTTCTTATTTTGTGTTTGGAACGAGTATGTATATGTAACACCCCTAAAATAAAGGAAATGATCTCCCATACGAATAAGTCACTCATGAAAGACCCAAAGGATAGAAAGGAAAAAAATTAAAGGATTAAGAAAGAACAAAGGACTTAGTCCAGTCACTGGTGTACCCTAACAAGTGATTTCAAGGAGTTAAAAGGCCTTTTGAAAAGGATTGGAAAGGAAAAAGTAAATCTAAAGGGAAAAAAAGTCATTTGATCAATTATCAAGAATCTTTCCGGATTTGTAATTCCTTGTCTAGAAGGAATCTCAAGATTAAAAAAAGGGAAAAATCATAAAATGAGAAATTTGTAGAAAAATTATGAAAATATTCGGAAAGTGAAAAATTACCAAAATACCCCTGGAAGAATGGATAATTACAGAAATGCCACTCTAATTAGAATAAGAGCATCTACCGTGACCATCCGAGCAAAATCTTTCGAACTCAAATCTCCTAAAAAATTTGATATGATCTAGAACGAACACGCACGGATTATCACATCCAACAGTCAGTATTCAAAGCCAAGGTCGGTAAGTCTATGATCGGAGTTGATATCTCCAAAAAATTATCCAGAAAGTTCGATCTCTAAATAACTAAGATGCTGGAGCTCTCAATGTCGGTTTAAGATCCTCCTATAAAGTCGGAAGTAGGAGCAACAATACGGAATAAGAATCGAGACAGGTCGATACCCCAATTGAAGCAATAAGCATTTAGATTATGGGTCTCCTACTCTCAGATTTCTTCCAAATTCGAGAGCAATCCTCCACCATTTCTCTTCAAACTTATTCCAACCGTTTCTCAACAAGATTACCCACAAGTTCTATGAAGGAATAGAGTGCTGAAAGTGCCCAGAAACCATTCCCCCAATTCAATCCGCCATTGAAGAACTTCAAGAAAAACTTGAAAATCCAATTCGAGGATACATGATGACTCGTCAAGCAAGAATGATTCCAATCAGTTTCTGCACCTCCAAAGGAATGCTTCCATAGAAGACCACGAAGAAAAATAACTCGAGAGCATGCCAAATTGAAGGAAAAAGGTTTCGAAATTAAATTGGAGATAAGAGTCAAAATTCCTATCTACGGTCTCTTTTCCTTCAAATTAAGGATTCCTCTAGCTTCAGAGGAAGAAGTTGAGTAAACTTGATGAAGGAATCGAGAGCTGAAACGTCGTAGAATAAGCTACCCACGAGATCGAAAATCTGGCATTTCAAGTGAATTGCATCCCGAGAACGATTTATGGAAATTAAGGTCCTACACTCAAAGACGTTCCTCAAAACCAATTCCTTTAGCCTGAAGATAGGATATGGAAGAGGATCAATGAAGAAATAGGGCCTTGAAACCCCGAGAATCGGCTAGCCAATAAGAACTCCTTTGTTTTATCTCCAGCGATAAATCAGATTTTGGATGAACTTTGGTAGCGAATATCTTAGGCTACGATCCACGAGAAGTTATCAAATAAATCCCTAGCCCTTTCTTGTAACATCCATCTTTAAGTTTCACGAAGAAATCGAGGAGAGAAACGCTGTAAATGTGGCTGTACAGGCCGAGTTTCAGATGGCGGCGATGCGAAAAATGCGCATCTTCTTCCTATTTAGAGGAAGAAAACGATGATACGGCCAGTTCAACTGAACTGTCCAAGTCAACTCAAAATTTGACCTTTTCTTGGGTTTTCTCAGTAGATCTTATTTTATGAAATGTTGTATGAATCCTTTTCCCGAGAGGTTATATAAGGTAATGAAGTTTGGGAGTTATTGGAAAACTTTAGTCAGCGAAACCAAGATATGGGAGAAAATGCTCATCACGATCCATATGACTTTACCTCCTAGGATAACTAAAGTGGTATCCCTAAAATAATAGATTCCCCAGATGTACCCTTGGTCTCTAATAGATACTACATGCACAATATCATGCTGGGCTATTCCTAAGAACTTATAAGTTTCAAGCTTGACTCAAGACGTTATGCATAAACCTAGGATTACCAAGAATCCAAGAAAACACCTAGGTTAATGCAAACATCATGCTTAACAAGTTGCTAGGATCCATGCCTGAAGTAACCATTATCTCACTTCACGAAGTGTACCACGAGGCCCCTATTTCTCTTTAAGTGGGATGCTATGGTATATGTACCATGAGCAGGATTCCATGATGAACTTATTATCTCCCTCACCTAAATGAGATGCCCTGCACCACGATTTGCTAGCAGGATGCCATGATTATGACAACGCCACCTATGCACTCATGGGGAGATAATTAAGAGTTACTTCGGAAGAGTTTTCATGCTTAAAATCCGATGCATGACATGACAACCTCTAAGGTTTAGTTCCTGAAAACGAAACAAGAAGTCATATCCTAGCTTAAGGTTTAGACCATGCTCCAAACGAAACAAGAAGTCATATCCTAGCTCAAGGTTTAGACATGCTCCAAACGAAACCCAAATTACCAACTATTTTATATGACATGAGCATAAATTCAAGATTTCAAGTTGGTTGGAGTTGGGAACCTAAAACTCATGCTAGTTATTATGGGTTCAAAGGATAACGGAGCAAGTTCGGAATAACTCAAGAATGTAACACCTTATGCCTCAAGAAAATTTGTGTTTTTGCTTCAAATGCTAGGTATCCCCCGTTTGTTTTAAAATGTCTTGTGTTGTCGTTCCTTATTCTGTATTTTCACGGGAGTTGAACCCAGGTCGTTGGATTCAAAGTCCAAAGTGCTAACCACTACACCATAGAACCCCTTGTAAAAATTTATTTTGGAATGGTTTTCCTATTTTATGCAGATTCCACAAGAAGAGAGTTCGTATCACGAGTCAAACTCAAGTTATTGGATTCAAAGTTATAGAGCTGTTTTATCTAACTCGTTGTGATCTAGAGCACCTTTAGAGTTGTTGCAGAAGTAACCCTCCAGTGTTGATTGAAGCTCTTGGAGAACATGTAATTTTATATATTTCTAATAGTTAATTTATATATTGTTATATATGACAAACAAATTGAAATAATACTTTACATCCCAGTCTTTCTTTTTTCCATGCAAAACTTAACATGAAAACTATATTATTTCAATATTCACTCGAGAAACTAGGAGTGAACCCTCCATTATTGCTTCTACTTTGCGTGAAAATGCTTCCACTAAATCATGTTACTAACTAGTTGGTTTGGTCCGGTTCAATTCTTGGGTCGACTAGATTGCATCGACCTAGCTCAATTAAACTCTTGAGATTATAAAAATCATAAGTTTCTTAAATTACGTTAACTTAAAAGTTTAACCCCTAATTTTTTTTAGAATGTTTAGCTTTGTGTCTAGTTCATCTCTAAATGCTTAGAAGTATCTAATAAGACTTCTATTTAAGGAACTTTTCTCTATTCAAAGATGTAAGACTTCAGGTTTATTATTAAGGAATTTCAAATGAGTGATTTGATATATCATAGAGGACAAAATATTTATTTGTTTCAAATATCTTATGTTGATCATTCTTTTTTTGTCAAGTATTTTGAATATTATCATTGTGAATTACTAATGGCATTAGATTGAATCTCATTAATAACAATATCCCAAAACTCAGGTAAAGATGACATCAAAATTGATACTTTAATTTCATCTTCAAAATTTATTTCCACTTGACTTAGTAGACTGATAATCATAATAGTCACCGTGCACAAATAGTTACAACCTTAAAAGGTAAAATTACAAGGAGTACAAGAGAAAAGTGCTTAAAATAATTTCAAAATATAGAAAAAAAAATAGTAGGAATTGGTCAAAGTCAACATCCATCGATTACTTATGGCATAGCACAACACACATGAGGGTAACATTTTTTTTATTTCTCTACAATATTAGACCCTTTGGTTTATTGGCTTTACAAGATGGAGACATGAAGTTTTCTATGATTGAAATAAATTTGATTGATTGTTTTCTAGTTAGCATTGGTACCATCAAAACTTATTTATTTCTTTGAAACCTTTGCAGTTACAATTTACATGTTTTTATTTTTCTACTTTGCCAGAATTTAGAAATGAAGCAAAATTAGTATGAAGCAAAATTAGTTAGAGGGTTTTAGGCAGATTGTTATAATTCTAATTTTTAACTAAAAAAAAATTAGTCTCATGTCACGCTTAAAACTACCCTATAGGTATAATCGACCCATTATCCTTCCACCAATTGGAGCAAAAGGCAACGTTATTATACAACACACATGAGGGTAACATTTTTTTTATTTCTCTACTATATTAGGCCCTTTGGTTTATTGGCTTTACAAGATGGAGACATGAAGTTTTCTATGATTGAAATAAATTTGATTGATTGTTTTCTAGTTAGCATTGGTACCATCAAAACTTATTTATTTCTTTGAAACCTTTGCAGTTACAATTTACATGTTTTTATTTTTCTACTTTTGTCTGCCAGAATTTAGAAATGAAGCAAAATTAGTATGAAGCAAAATTAGTTAGAGGGTTTTAGACAGATTGTTATAATTCTAATTTTTAACTAAAAAAAAATTAGTCTCATGTCACGCTTAAAACTACTTTATAGGTATAATCGACCCATTATCCTTCCACCAATTGGAGCAAAAGGCAACGTTACTATGTGAAACTAGTTTCATGTCATTTATTCAATAAGGGTGTTAGATGCTTCCTTAACTCTTCCTTTTTATTTAAGATTTTGATATTTAAGAAAAGAGAAAATGAATAAAAATAGGAGACATTTTATAGATTTAGGAGGAGTAAGTGAAAAGAAAAAGGGAGTCATGGTTCTATGTGGTGGAGGACTTTCGAATAAGGTTTGGAATCGGTCGGTAATTATTCTTATTTCTTTTCCTTTAGACACTCGGTGGTTGGGAATAAATCACCAGATTCGAACTGGTGACCTCTCGATCTGCAGTCAAATGCTCTACCATTGAGCTATGGACCCATTTTGCATGATTTCAACCTTAGTGACCCCTTAGACATAGTGATATGAACCAAGAGACATCTATCATTCAATATGCTTCAATGAAGATGTGAAGAAAATATTGTTGAAATTATCAAAAGATATTTCAATTCATGTCACATTGAAAAATAATGAAGTTTCATATTGTAAATTTTGGGTGGATTACAATTTAGAGTAATTTAGAATTATTGTATTTCATTAATGTATTTTAGGACTTTTAATTTACTTTAGGTTACAATTACATAATGATTAATTATGGTCATTAAGTATGAATGTTACAACTTTTGGAATGCCTTTAGTAGTTTCATTTTGAGACTATATAAAGGCATGTATGCTGTATTTGTAAGGAGACTTAGAAAAATACAGTAAAAGGAGCATTTGTGCTTTTTTAGCCAATGGCTAAGTTTCTTTGCAATTCTATGTAGTTTAGGCTGCATGTAGAATCATTCAAGTTCGACATGATCAATCTTGCTTGTGGAGTGATTCAAATCTCAAGCAAGTGTTCTTGCCTTCAGATATTTGATCAATAAGAATCATTCAAGCTAGACATGATCGATCTTGCTTATGGAGTGATTCGAATCTCAAACAATGTTCTTGCCTTGAGATATTCGATCAACAAGATAATCCAAATCTTATTCCCCTTGTAGTTGATTCGTTATCTTATCACATAGGGTAAAAAGTGTAAAAGTGTAAAAAGTGTCAGTAAAAAATAAAAGGGCCCAACCAAGTTCAAACGGGTGACCGATAAAATTCTCTACCACTGAGCCATGGATCCATTTTGTAGGATTTTAACCTTAGTGACTGCTTAGACATAGTGTCGGTCCAAAAAGTGTATCAAATTTCTATCCAAGATATAAGGGCCCAACTAGGTTTGAATTGGTGACCTCTTGATCTGCAATCAAATGCTCTAACATTGAGCTATGGACCCATTTTATATGATCTTAAGCTTAGTGACCCCTTCTACAGATTATCGATCCAAAAGTGACCCTACCGAATCTGCTATTGACCAATTTTGTATAAATTGGTGGATTACCTATCGGGAATTAAACACAGGTCGTTAGATTCAAAGTCGAAAGTGCTAACCTGTAACGACCCGAAATTTTCCACTTAATTTAAGGTCGCTACTGTATACATACCATAAACATTGAATGCGGAAGACTTCATTTAAATTCCATAAAACATAACCTTTAACTTAAAAACACAGCCATGGACTTACGTGTTTCGAAAACATCTTTAAAACGACACAACAAAAGACCCGAAATAAAATAAATAAGCGTTTAAGTTTAAAACATCTTATTCTATCCTAAGTCTAGGAAAATAAATACCACTATCCTATACATGTGCCATGATCTCGAGTTGCGATGCCGTCGTCAGCCGTACAGGAATGTCTTGCCTTAACCTGAAAAATGTAGTAGCACATGGCCTGAGTATTAAAAAAATACTCAGTAAGTGACCCCACTATTGGGGTTAAATGCAACAATCACATGCAATGAAATGATGGGACCTATCTTTTATTTCGTTTCGTTTCATTTCATTTCGTTTCGTTTTGTTTCGTTTCGTTTCGTTTCATTTTCCCTATGGTGTAATCCTAATAGGTAATCGTGGACGTGTACCATATACTCTACACGCAGCCCATACGTGCGAGTATGGGCTCACCAGCTAGTTCGCACACCGCTGGGCCACTGTCCCTAGCCGGTGGGCATGCTCTGGGGGCCCACAGGGACCCGTTAGAATTAAAACCGTCACGGCAGCGCTATGCAAGGCATAACGATCGTTGTCCTGCCCTTTGGATGTACGCGTCCGTACCCTCGTGATGGGATAGGGGTATCCCCCCAAATGCATGATCACACAATATGCATGAGGTCCCACTAGTCCTACAGTCATCATTTAATGCACATAACCCCGTGTCACGTTTTCATGCTTACATGTCATTCTCATTCTCATTTCGTTACATATCATACATATTCCTAGCGGGGTTATGTATCATGCAATTTACCGTATTTCATGTCATACAATTCATTCAGTTACATTTCAATACCCATACAACAAGCCATAATCGTACAAGGGCCACACATCGTCACATGCATTCATATCACATCAACTAAGCAGCATAAATAACATACATTCACGTTCACATGATTTCGTACTTAAGCACAATAATCTAGCATACAATGGATCATATCATAACCAAGTCATAACGTAAACACTTCATAGTCATATCGTTCTCTACCTTACCATTGCCTTAACGTTCTTATACCTATCACAGACATATCATTACGTGACGTACCTTAGTCATATCATCACCAGAACGTATCCTAACGCCGTCGTTCTATCAATCTATCACAAACCTATCCCTTTCTACCCATAACCTAACCGTATTCTTTCATCAATCTCTCCTATCCATAGCACTCCGGTATGTAACCTAACCTTAACGTTTCGTGAACGTATCTTACTCCTATCATTGCATTTTGTTTTGTGCATCCTTCTCGTATCCTATCTCAAACATCTCCTAGAGCACATCGTACCATAATTATTATCATACAATCCACATATTATATAACATAACATAACATATAGGAAGCATAGCGATCCACAGACAATTCACACATATCAATATATATGACACGTACAGAACCACAGGGCACGTGTCAACATAAAAAAAAAATAACCATGCCGATAGTAAGGTCACTTACCTGATTAGCTTAAGTCATTGTCAGGAATATATCCTTAATGAAAGTTCGATTCCGTCGTTATCCTTAATGAAAGTCCATTGAACTCCAAGTCAACTTATGTGAGCCCATGACATCAGTTCCAAGTTTGAATTTCTACAAAATTGTTTCTCTAATTTATATTGATCCATGTGTTATACTTCATGCGAACGTTAGAGTCTTTGCGTGAGTTAGGTCTTGAAATATTTATATATTATTTTCATATAAACCATTTAATACCCATCAAAGTTTTCCAGATATTCTATTTTCTCTTACAGTATTTAATACTCTTTAACATTTTCCAGATAATTTCAATCATATTCACAATCTTTCCTCCCTGTCTCGTACTGTATTTCCCTTCTTTTAATTATCCCCTGTGTTTGAGGATGACTTTTAATATCATTAAATAATATAAAAGGAAAACTACTCCAAAATCCTTTTAATATCATTAAATACCTCTTCAAATGCAAAATCTTTTTCTAGCAAAATATCTCTCACTGCCAAAACTAAATTTGAACCTTTTCTTTTTGTGTTTGTTTTTGCCCAGAGAAGAATTCTGATAAGTTAAATCTGTTTAACCCTCTTCTTTAGTTGTGTTTGCTACCTTCTCAATTAGGTTGGCCAATTTAATTGATTCTATTTTTTCTGCTACTATTTTTCTAACAAGGTAAATTGCTAAATAAAACTAAATAATTGGATTAAAAAAAAAAAGGAGATCTGAGATATAATCTCTCTCCCATGTAAATCTTGATCATCTGCAAACCCATCTCCTATAAATTTGACGTAGGTATTTTTGTTTTCTCACATTTTTCATTTCTGTTTCATTTTTTTTTGCAGTAACTATGAGGTGGGTTGAGGAGAGATTGTTGGGAAAAGTGACTAGGAGAGATGAGGGAATAATGGTTTTATTTTTTTTTATTTTTTTTATTTACTTTTTTTATTAATTTTTTATTAATATTATTATTATTATTATTTTATACATAATAATAATTTTTATTTGTTTATTTATTTATTTTTGGGCTGTTACATAACCACTACACCATAGAACCACTTGTTAAACTTTTTTTTGGAAGCGATTTTGATAAGCGCCAACAACGCTGGATTTTGCAAAGCTAGAGGTCGTAGTATCCTTACCGACTTTCACAAGGTGGTTTCAACTTCTTTTATAGGTAATTGAACTTTTGAGTCCATGCAACTGATTGGTTGAATTAGTATCAGTTTGAGAAGACAGAGGATTGAAGAGAGACTTTGTTAAAAACTCTCTCATAGGTAATCTCCCAAGGTGTTTTCAACTTCTTTTATTGGTAGAATTTTAAAATCAAACCACAACAAAATTTACTTCTATCTAACAAAATTATTTTTATTTTTTTTGTTTGAAATAAGATTATTCCCTTCTTTTTCTAAAACTAAATTTGACTCTGGAATAGATTTTAATAGTTTTGTTAATTAAATTTTCTTTAAAGTTTTGTACACACAATACAATGGAAATAATACTTTTTTTTTTTACTATTTTGTAATTTGTATGGTATTATTAGAGGCATTTGAATGAAATATGATCATTGATTCTCTGTCCTCTTTGACAATTTTAGATACCTTCATATCCGATATTTGATGCGTCACGTTTCATTATGAGATCTGCCCTTGGGTCAATAAGACTTAAGCAGAGAGTTTATTTGACTAATGATTTGATTTTTTTGGGTTGTAGAGATATCCCTTACAAATCAAGACTTTGTATTATTATGAAGACACTCATCAAGACATTTGTAAATGTGCGTGATATCTTAAGGATATAAGACACGTAATTGAGAAAACCTAAAATTTTTTTGAAGTTGGCTTTTCTAGGATACGTCATCACCAAAGTTTGAGACAAAGAGCATTAGATGGGTTTTAATAAGGCTCAAATAAATTTAAAATCCAAGAGAACAGATCTGAGTTTGATATTATTTGATTTTGGGTAGGGACACAACTAGCTGATTTCTTTTGATTACATTAATGAATGTATGTAGATGTTTAAAGTGTTGATCTTAATGGTTTTAGAAAATATTAACACATCATCAATATAAACTATCGAAATTTTGAAAGGATTGAAAATATCATTCATAATCTTCTAAAATTCGGATGGAGCGTTTTTTAGCCTAAATGGCATGACGTTCCTCTCATATTTTCTAAATTGGACATTAAATCCTATTTTATATTTGTCCTTTTAAGAAATTAGAATTTTCCGAAATCCCAATTTCATGTCGAATTTTATAAAAACATTTGACTCTAAATTCATTTTATCAAATCATTTTTGTTTTGGATTGGATATCTTATTTATTCTAAAACCTTATTCAAAGGTTTGTAGTTAATTACCAGTATCAGAATTTCTGGTTTCTTTTCACCATGTTGTTAACCTAAAAATGGGTCATGCACCATAAACTCATAGGAAGATCATTGATGGAATCGTTGCAATCAACGCTCCCCTGGATGGGTTGCCAATCAAAGACCTAACATTTGATATTGACTCTTTTGAAGATAGAGCCACATAATCGAACAACTCGAAACGTCGCGGTAGCCCTAAGAACTCTCACACACACAGGGAAGGACGTGTTGAAGAGTTAGACATTAAGCAAAAGATCATGCTAAAACTCTTCAGCGATCTGACAAAAGACTTCAGGACATCTACACCAAAAATCCATTGTTGTCCAGCGGTCAGGAGACCTAGGTTTGATTCCCGGAATGGAATATTATTTTCTTATTTCATTTTATTTGACAGTTTCTATCTGGGACTAAAAAGACTTTTATGAACTTCATACCCTTGTTAGAGTTATATTATAGATATTTTGTTCAATTTCAAATGGTTAATGCTATAATCCAGTCGTTTTCGAGGTCTCTCTTGTTGAACGACATCATGGTTGAGATGAGTAGGTGATTCAAATTGTTAATGCGATAATCTAGTCATTTCGAGGTCTCTCTTGTTGAACGACGTCATGGTTGAGATGAGCACTCGAGTGAGTTTGACAAGTTGGGCTGTAGAGATGTGGGCTTAACGAACTTAAAATCCAAGAACACAACCCCTTAAATGGAAACCGGGATGCTAAGGAATTAAAAAGCTTTATTTTTGACGTAGAACAATATTTGAAGGTTACTGGAACTTGCTCATAAGACCTAAGAGTTACGTTGGTCGCAATGCATCTCACGGACGATGCAAAACTATGGTGGCGCTCGAAGGTGAATGGTATAAAAAATGGGTCATGAACCATAAACTCATGGGAAGACTGTTGAAGGAATCGATGCAATCGACGCTCCTTTGGATGGGTTGCCAATCAAAGACCTGATGTTTGATGTTGACCCTTTTGAAGAAAGAGCCACACGATCGAATAGCTCGAAACGTCGCGGTAATTCTGAGAACTCTATCACACACATGAAAGGACGTGTCAAAGAGTTAGACATTACTCAGAATATCATAGTAAAACTCTTGAGCGATTAGACAAAAGACTTTAGGACAACTACACAAAAAATTCATTGTTGTCTAGCGGTTTGGATATTTGGCTTTCAACCAGGAGATTCTGGTTTGATTCTCTGAAATTAATATTATTTTCTTATTTCTTTTTATTTTGTAGTTTCATCTTTTGTCACCAATTATATTTAAACTTTACCTCATTTTGAGAGGCACTTTAATGGTCAAGTTCAATAGTATCTTAGATTAAGGACTTTTATGAACATGATATTTGTTTCAATTTCAACAAGTGGGGTTGAGGTGATTCAAATGGTTAATGCGATAATCCGGCTATTCTCGAGGTCTCTCTTGTTGAATGCCATCATGGTTGAGATGAGCACCCGAGTGAGTTTGACAAGGAGACTCGAATTTAAACTTTACCTACGTTTGAGAGGCACTATAATGGTCAAGTTCAATGGTATTTTAGATTAAAAAGACTTATGAACTTTGTACCTTTGTTAGTGTTACTTTGTACCTTTGTTTGTGTTACTTTGTACCTTTGTTAGTGTTATGTTATAGACATTTGGTCAAGTTCAACAGAAGTACCTTTGTTTGTGTTACTTTGTACCTTTGTTAGTGTTATGTTATAGACATTTGGTCAAGTTCAACAAGTGGGGTTAAGGTGATTTAATGTCACTTTGTTTGATTCAAATTGTTAATGTTACAATCTAGTTGAATAGTTACAGGTTATTTCCAAGGTCTCTCTTATTGAATGCCAACAGGGTTGAAATGATTGAGATGAGAATGTGAGTGAGTTTGACAAAATTGAAATAAAATTAAATAAAATCACTAAAAAAAATTGAAAAAAAATTAGCCTTATGACACTTCAACTCGAAGAGCGGTAAATCAAGGATTCCTTCGCCCAAGAGCCATGATCCAATTCCCAACATTGAAATGATAAGCTATAGAATCATTCCAAGAACCTCAATGGATGGGTTACAAATTCACATTACCAATCTCGACAACTGGACGTGTCATTGACGTTAGAAGAACGACCGCATCAGAGCAAGTCATGGGGATAGAAGATCCCATTGAAGGATGATAGACCAACCGTAATCTTCATCCCAACGAGCCAAGCTTTTGTAGAAGCAAGAACCTTTGAATTAAAGAAATTAACACCTTCTTATACAAAATTTGGATCAACCAAGAGATAAAGCTAGAATTAGATAATGAGATCCAAGATTGAGAAACAAGATTTGGAACCTTTTTCTAAATTGAGTCACTTCACAATCGAACTTGATCAATGCTTGATTGAATGACTCAATGCAATCTCCCACAAGAATTGCATGAAACTTAGAAATGATAAAGATATGCTCAGATTTCTATAAGGGGGATCGTCTCAACTTGAGAGTTCAATTTTATTGATCACAAATATGCTTTTACATAATAATTTGTGGGTATTTATAGTCTCCCAACAAAAGAAGTTAGTGTTCGTGATTTAATCTCAATCCCTTTAAATCTCCACAGAAGATGAAGTCAATTTGAGCATTACAAACTTTATGAAATTAAAATAATAAATAAAGTTTTCTAACCACTCATGAAATGATGCTTGCAACTTCATCCACTACTTCAACCGTGCAAATATTTACTTTTGAATCTCCAAATGGTCTTGACTCAAACTAATCAGTTTGTAACCTATGAAATGATGGTTAAACCTAGCCTATCCAAATTTGTAGACGAAGTATGAATGCTTGTTGAATCTTCTTGGCCTTGGGCTGTGTAATAGGTCCAGTTGGAACACCGTGATTCTTATCATCATCCCCCTCTTCAAAAGGATTCGTCCTCGAATAAGAAAAATCATCACCTACATCAAAAGGACTCAACTCAGCAACATTGAAAGTAGAATGTATTGACGATTCTACGGGAACATCAATTTTATTGTTCCATGCACTAAAATGAGTCATTTTACTAAATATATTAGAGAGCATTTATAGTCAAATAAAGAATTAGGAATCCATGCTATTTTAGATCTACAGACCCACTCCCACCTCACCTATCCACGCAAACATTAAAATGAAAATTCATCCGTAGAATTATTTACGCTAATTCATTGAAATTTTAATCTACAGACCCACTCCCACTCCCAATTCAGCTATCCACGCTAACATTAAAATGAAAATTCATCCTCTCTAAATTTAGATAAGATAGTAAGTTATACTACTTGAATCAGGTGTGGTGAAGTTCGAACGAACACGTAACCTTCAAATCTTCAATATTACGGTCTCCCAACTAAGCTATCCCCTATAACATTGAAAATGAAAATTCTAATTTGGATCAAACACGTGACCTTTAGATTTTCAGTGTGACGCTCTCAAAACTGAGTTATCTTTGCTAATATTTGAAAAAAAAAATCATAAATAAAGGTATTTCTGCTAATTCATTATATTTTAAAAAGAAATAATCACTAGTTTTAGATTGAATAAAGTTATGCAACTTAATGAACTTATGCAACCAAGTGCGGTATTTCCGCTAATTCATTATTCATTGAAATTTTAAAAATAAATAATAACTAATTTTTTATTGAATAGTCAGCTTATGCAAATGGAAACAGCTGCGGTGAACGTGGAGATTAAACACGTGACCTTCAAATCTTTAGTTTGACACTCTCCCAACTAAGCTTTGGAAGCGAATATCTTAGGCTACAATCCACAAGAAGGTATCAAATCAAATCCGTAGCCCTTCCTTGTAATATCCGTCTTTAAGTTTCACGAAGAAATCGAGGAGAGAAACGCTGTAAATGTGGCTGTACAGGCCAAGTTTCAGATGGTGGCGATGTGAAAAATACGCATCTTCTTCCCGTTCAGA
>NW_019268620.1:339132-355895 GCF_002738365.1 Cucurbita moschata | reverse complement strand
GTACCTTTGTTTGTGTTACTTTGTACCTTTGTTAGTGTTATGTTATAGACATTTGGTCAAGTTCAACAAGTGGGGTTAAGGTGATTTAATGTCACTTTGTTTGATTCAAATTGTTAATGTTACAATCTAGTTGAATAGTTACAGGTTATTTCCAAGGTCTCTCTTATTGAATGCCAACAGGGTTGAAATGATTGAGATGAGAATGTGAGTGAGTTTGACAAAATTGAAATAAAATTAAATAAAATCACTAAAAAAAATTGAAAAAAAATTAGCCTTATGACACTTCAACTCGAAGAGCGGTAAATCAAGGATTCCTTCGCCCAAGAGCCATGATCCAATTCCCAACATTGAAATGATAAGCTATAGAATCATTCCAAGAACCTCAATGGATGGGTTACAAATTCACATTACCAATCTCGACAACTGGACGTGTCATTGACGTTAGAAGAACGACCGCATCAGAGCAAGTCATGGGGATAGAAGATCCCATTGAAGGATGATAGACCAACCGTAATCTTCATCCCAACGAGCCAAGCTTTTGTAGAAGCAAGAACCTTTGAATTAAAGAAATTAACACCTTCTTATACAAAATTTGGATCAACCAAGAGATAAAGCTAGAATTAGATAATGAGATCCAAGATTGAGAAACAAGATTTGGAACCTTTTTCTAAATTGAGTCACTTCACAATCGAACTTGATCAATGCTTGATTGAATGACTCAATGCAATCTCCCACAAGAATTGCATGAAACTTAGAAATGATAAAGATATGCTCAGATTTCTATAAGGGGGATCGTCTCAACTTGAGAGTTCAATTTTATTGATCACAAATATGCTTTTACATAATAATTTGTGGGTATTTATAGTCTCCCAACAAAAGAAGTTAGTGTTCGTGATTTAATCTCAATCCCTTTAAATCTCCACAGAAGATGAAGTCAATTTGAGCATTACAAACTTTATGAAATTAAAATAATAAATAAAGTTTTCTAACCACTCATGAAATGATGCTTGCAACTTCATCCACTACTTCAACCGTGCAAATATTTACTTTTGAATCTCCAAATGGTCTTGACTCAAACTAATCAGTTTGTAACCTATGAAATGATGGTTAAACCTAGCCTATCCAAATTTGTAGACGAAGTATGAATGCTTGTTGAATCTTCTTGGCCTTGGGCTGTGTAATAGGTCCAGTTGGAACACCGTGATTCTTATCATCATCCCCCTCTTCAAAAGGATTCGTCCTCGAATAAGAAAAATCATCACCTACATCAAAAGGACTCAACTCAGCAACATTGAAAGTAGAATGTATTGACGATTCTACGGGAACATCAATTTTATTGTTCCATGCACTAAAATGAGTCATTTTACTAAATATATTAGAGAGCATTTATAGTCAAATAAAGAATTAGGAATCCATGCTATTTTAGATCTACAGACCCACTCCCACCTCACCTATCCACGCAAACATTAAAATGAAAATTCATCCGTAGAATTATTTACGCTAATTCATTGAAATTTTAATCTACAGACCCACTCCCACTCCCAATTCAGCTATCCACGCTAACATTAAAATGAAAATTCATCCTCTCTAAATTTAGATAAGATAGTAAGTTATACTACTTGAATCAGGTGTGGTGAAGTTCGAACGAACACGTAACCTTCAAATCTTCAATATTACGGTCTCCCAACTAAGCTATCCCCTATAACATTGAAAATGAAAATTCTAATTTGGATCAAACACGTGACCTTTAGATTTTCAGTGTGACGCTCTCAAAACTGAGTTATCTTTGCTAATATTTGAAAAAAAAAATCATAAATAAAGGTATTTCTGCTAATTCATTATATTTTAAAAAGAAATAATCACTAGTTTTAGATTGAATAAAGTTATGCAACTTAATGAACTTATGCAACCAAGTGCGGTATTTCCGCTAATTCATTATTCATTGAAATTTTAAAAATAAATAATAACTAATTTTTTATTGAATAGTCAGCTTATGCAAATGGAAACAGCTGCGGTGAACGTGGAGATTAAACACGTGACCTTCAAATCTTTAGTTTGACACTCTCCCAACTAAGCTTTGGAAGCGAATATCTTAGGCTACAATCCACAAGAAGGTATCAAATCAAATCCGTAGCCCTTCCTTGTAATATCCGTCTTTAAGTTTCACGAAGAAATCGAGGAGAGAAACGCTGTAAATGTGGCTGTACAGGCCAAGTTTCAGATGGTGGCGATGTGAAAAATACGCATCTTCTTCCCGTTCAGAGGAAGAAAACGATGATATGGCCAGTTCAATTGAACTGCCCAAGTCAACTCAAAATTTGACCTTTTCTCGGGTTTTTTCAATTTTAACTCCATTCCAGACCGATTCTCATAGAAAATCTTCTGGTTTCAGAAACTAGACACAATAAGAAGTACGTGGAAGGAAATTTGAAGTAATTCAGATACTGGAAGCTCAAGAATGGACATCCCAAACGTCAACGACAAGGCAAGTAGCCACCTTGGACTTTTTGTTAAGAAATACTTGTAGAAATTGCTTGGATTTTCATATGAATCCTAAACCAAGTATGAATTAAGGATATATGAAAGAAAAACCCAAAGAACCGTGAGTTAAAGCCCTGAACCGATCAAATAGCTCGAGATTTAAGTAACGTTAAAATAACCCACTATATGAGCTCCGCTGCATATCAAATTTTAACATTGAGCATACTATATTATGTTGAGGTTAGATATGAAATTTGGTGATCATTGGATAAGGATAAGTAGGTAAACCAAGAAAGGTGTAAAATGACCATAATGCCCTTAAGGTAATTTACCTTCGGTTCATGACCTAGATGACCTTCAAATGCTATGAAATTCATCAGTAGATCTTATTTTATGAAATTTTATATGAATCCTTATCCCAAGAGGTTATATAAGGTAATGAAGTTTGGGAGTTATTGGAAAACTTTAGTTAGCGAAACCAAGATATGGGAGAAAATGCTCATCACGATCCATATGACCTTTGTCAAGCACGATGTTTATAAGTTTTGTAGTCAATGTTGCCAATGTTTGCTGCACACAAAAAATGGGATGTTAAATTTTTAAGTCACTTTTGGAAAGTATGATGGATAAATTGGGTTCCAAATTATTATTTTCAACTGCATGTCATCCTCAGACTCATGAGCAAAATGAGGTAGTTAATAAAATATCATATTGCTTAGAGCTATTATTTATAAGAATATTAAGTCATAAATTGGGTAACAAATTATTGTTTTCAACTATATGTCATCTTCAGATTGATGAGCAAACTGAGGTAGTTAATAGAACATTAGAAGCATTGCTTAGGGCTATTATTTGTAAGAATATTAAGTCTTGGGACGAATGTTTGCCACTCATTGTTCTCTTTTTGAAGTTGCTTACGGATTTAATCCACGTACGCGTCTTGATTTGCTTTCTATTCATTCTAATATTTTTGTGAGTAAAGCAGTCACGAGGGGAAGGAGACAATTGAGAAACAAAATTTCAATGTTGCTTCAAGAATTAACAAAGGACAGAATGAAATCATTTTTCAAACCAGTAACTGGGTTTGGATAAATTTTCGCAAGGAGTGATTCCAATCTCAAAGGAAGACAAAGTTACATCCAAGAGGGGATGACCCTTATCAAGTCCTTGAAAGAATTAATAACAATGCATGTAAAATGATCTTCTAGGAGAATTTTCAGCACATTCTACTTTCAATGTTGCTGACTTGAGTTCTTTTGATGTAGGTGATGATTTTTTGATTCGAGGACGAATCCTTTTGAAGAGGGGGAAGATGATAAGGATCACAGTGTTCCAAATGTTCCAACTGGACCTATTACACGATCCAAGGCCAAGGCCAAGAAGATTCAACAAGCATTCATTCTTCATCTACAAAATTGGATAGGCTCGGTTCAACTATTATTTCATGTGTTACAAGCTTATTAGATTGAGGAAGGACCATTTGAAGCTTCTGAAGTGAATATTTACATAGTTGAAGGAGCAAATGAAGTTGCAAGCATCATTACATGAGTTGTTAGAAAACTTTATTTATTTTTAACTTCATAAATTTGTAATGGTAGAATTGTCAAATTGGCTTCGTTTTTTTTTTTTGAGATTTAAGGGGATCGAGATTAAATCCCAGCCACTAACTTTTTTTGTGGGAGACTATAAATACCCACAAATTATTAGGTAAAAATTAGATTTGTGATGAATGAAATTGATCTCTCAAGTTGAGAAGTTCCCCTTCGAAATCCGAGCATCATCTATGCAAGTTTCATGCCATTCTTGTGGTAGAATTATGTGTGAGCCATGCAGTCATGCTTTGACATTGTGTGGTTGAGTGAAATTCTCAACCTTCTACTTATTTTTCGGATTTCTTTTCTCGGTATTCATTGTAATTTATCCTGATACAAACAAGTTTATTCTTGTAGGGAATGTATTAAGCACATGGATTTATTAATTACGGTGAACTTTTGTATAAAACAAAGTAAATACAAATGGAGTAACATGAGATAGAAGTAAACAGAGTAATAAAAAGAAATTACATAAACTTAAAGGAAGTTAATCCCATTTTACAATATAAATATTGTTCAATTGTAGCAAATAAGTAGTTTTGAAAACTAGTCATTCCATATCAATCTATGTTTGGAAAACTAAAATAAAGAAAAAATAAATAAATAAAAATATTTTTCAAAAACTTAGTTGGGTGTGAAGTTTTTGCTTAAAATTCAAATGTTTTCTTTTCTTTTTTATTTTTTTTATTTTTTTATTTTTTATAAAAGGATAAAACACATCATTTTGAAATAAAACAAAAAAAATAGTTATCGAATGGGCCTAATTTTTAACATATCTATCCCAAAGGAATGCATGGGCTCTAGTGGCAATGCTGCTTCAACTATGTGATAGACCATGTGAAGTTAACATGACAATAATAGTAGGTTCTAAAGCACAAAAATATGTGGATAAATTTCATATATTGAGGTGTAGAAAACATATACACACGGGCAACTAAAAATGATAGATCCACTATAAGGGCATTTGGTCTAGTGGTATAATTTTTTTTTTTACAAATTAGGTGGAATGAACAAACAAAAATAATGAGTTTAAAATTACCAAACATAATATCAATTTTCAAATTGAATGGAGACATAAGACCATTGGAAAAAAGAAAAGGACAAAAGAAAAATATTAAATACCTTTTCAACTAATGCATTTGGTTGAGAGATATTATGGCCCATATAAGAAAAATATAGCATTAACTAATTTTCATGGACACATATGGATCCTTAGCATACTAAAATGACTGTTATTATTGGTATCAAACCAATAACAATTCATATCAGCTAAATCTTCCAATTAATAACTAGGCCAGAGAAAGAACTTGAATTTATTTTTATATCTATCAACATGTTTGCTACTTTTATCTAAAACTTGATCACTAGTTTTTCTTATTTGCATTGTAAAATTATGTATTTCTATGGATATCATTTTTATTTTTAGAATTGAAACAAAAACACGTGGATAAATTTCAAATATTGATGGGCCTAAAAGATATGGACCAACAACTAAAAAATGATAGATCCACTAAAGGCATTTGGTCTAGTGATATGATTCTCGCTTCGGGTGCGAGAGTTCTCGAGTTTGATTCTCAAAATGCCCCCGACAATTATATCAAATTGAAGCATGCAACATAATAAGATTTGAAATAAGTTTTTTAAACCTCCAAGAAGTAATTCAGATGGATATTTGGAAAGAAAAAAAAAGCTATATTTAATTATAATTTACAAGTGTCTTTATAACATGTTAATTGAAGAGAGAAAACAACAAGAATAAACAAACAAAGGAAATTTGTGTATCTACGATTCTCTTCAAATCTTGGAAACTATGAGGATTCCTCTCCTTTCTTGACATAAAGACTTACTTTTTCGGGACTTGGACCATAAACAGTCATCTACTCTTACTCCTACTCCCTTCTCTAAGAATCAACATAGAATAATCATTCCATGAAGGCCGAGGTAGTCTTATAAAAGAAGATGAGGGTACCACTTTCAAATCATTCTATGAGGACTTGAGAAAGTTTTGTAAAAGAAGATGAGGGTACCACTTTCTATTGCAGAATTTCTATGTGAATAGAGAGTGAACCATATTCTTTGGAGATAAGATAGAGTCTCGAGCCTAACTTCAAAGGCATTACACAAATTGTTCTATGATAGTTTTTCTAGGAACTCTTTGTTATGTTGTCCACTGAAGGTGTCAGAAAAGGGACACAGATTCTCTATTGCACTGATCTCCCAATAGAAGTTTTACCCAGGTCATCTGTCGTCACAACCCTTTTAAGGAAGATGCGCCCAAATAACCAATGAACAATAACATTTAAAGAAGTTTCAGGGAGCGAGAAGAGGATTGTGCTAGAAGTTGCCCTAGGTAAAACTTCTTTAAATGTCTTAGCCAATGATGACCTCATAATGAGGAGTCTCTTGGACAACAATAACATATGGACAACAAATGTCTTAGCCAATTGTGATGGTCATGATTGCTCAAGGCGTGTCGCCCAAATAATCGGTAAACAATAACATTGCCCAAATAACCTCCTTGGACAACAAATCGTTTACAAGAATGGTTGAGACATGCAACATGCAACCACAGGCGACACGCCTTGGGCAATCATGACTGTGGCATCTGCCCCCACACAATTTATTGGATGAGGCTGACTTTAGGTCTCTCGATGCGCTTCCAACTGATCTCATAATGAGGAGTCTCTTCCAACCTACTAGGTGCTGTTGAAAATTACTTCTCGGTTTGTTGAGTCTTCATGTCTTATCTGTTCGTGTCTTTCCTACTTTCTTCGCTTGAAACTTTTTTCTTATTTGTATGACGTCATACCACCTACTTCTGCTTGATGTGTTCTTGGTCGAAATAATAACGTTTCAAGTTACTAACGTGGACTACAAAGTTAGTCCGCATCCATAAGAGCAATTGGATTCTATATGATGTCTTCATAATCTTATGGATAACTTTAACTAGTCCATAGTATTTTCACACCAATTTTTGGTTCTTGTTGCTTTGAACTCGAAGTTTATTTGAACTTAACTTATATGAACTCTTTATTTTTCTTGAAATTATTGTGGTTGACGCTTCCGACTAGATGATATTTACGTGTGAACATGTGTTGCTTCAGTGGTTTTTTTCTGTCTCCCTTCTTCAGTATCTGACCTTGTTTTTGCCTCTTCTGGTGGGGATAAATCCATTATCTGACCTTCTTTTGCGTCGTGGTGTTCATGTAGTGGCAATGAGGTTTCTATTGTGGTTGGCTCACTCGAGCTCCCCTTTTCAATTACAACAATAGCAGCAAGCGTAGATTCATTAATACAATTATGCTAGACATGAAACTAAAACTGCGTTCAATTTAACTCCATTTTATTGTCATCTTGAATGACGTGTAGGATATATTCTTGATTTACCTTGATATTTCATATTAGTTAAGCTTTTTGCAAAATCACAATTAGACAACAACAAGGATGAACTTGGGTCTGTTTATTATTTTAAAGAAAATTTCTTTCTCCATCTTATTCCTAATAACTCTGCAACTAAATTTATATTATGCTAAGAAACAAATTTTTTGGGTTGTAGTTTCTTCGATAACACTTGCATATTAGAACAATTCAACATTACATGCCTTACTTACCAGTAAAATACTAGACCATCAACTTTTTATTTTATAGTCCAACAACTGCTCAAGAAAATAGATTTCAAACTTGAGAAAAAAAAAATATATTGAGTAGGAGTTAAAAATGTTGCATTTTTTTTAGAAAGGGCATTTGGTCTAGTGGTATGATTCTCGCTTAGGGTGCGAGAGGTCCTATGATAATGCTTTTTAATATCATTTACTTGTGTACTCCACGATATATGTCTCAAATGGAACTATCAAACTAAAACTTACACTAGAAAATAACTTCTATTTTTTTTTCTTCACTGATTTCATTAACAAAGAAATAAATGAAATAATGATGATACATTTCATAAGCAACTTAAAATATAGTCCATAATAAGGGCATTTGGTCTAGTGGTTTGATTCTTGCTTTGGGTGCAAGAGGTCTCATTGATTTCAACTTTAGTGACCAGCTATGGACCCATTTTGCATGATTTCAACTTTAGTGACCCCTTCTACAGATTATTGGTCCAAAAGTGAACCTACCGAATCAGCTATGGACCAATTTTGTATAAATTGGTGGATTACCTATCGAGAATTAAACACAGGTCGTTAGATTCAAAGTCGAAAGTGCTAACCACTACACCATAGAACCACTTGTTAAACTTTATTTTGGCAGCGATTTTGATAAGTGCCAACAACGCTGGATTTTGCAAAGCTAGAGGTCGTAGTATGCTTTAAAATTTTCTTAAAAATTTTTGTACATAGAGTACAATGGAAATAATACTTTTTTTTTTTTTTTTTACAATTTTGTAATTTGTATGGTATTATTCGAGGCTTTTGAATGAAATATGATAATTGATTCTCTGTCCTCTTTGACAATTTTAGATACCTCCATATCTGATATTTGATGCGTCACGTTTCATTATGAGATCTGCCCTTAGGTCAATAAGACTTAAGCAGAGAGTTTATTTGACTAATGATTTGATTTTTTTGGGTGGTAGAGATCTCCCTTACAAATCATTTTTATAAAACCTTATTCAAAGGTTTGTAGTTAATTACTAATATCAGAATTTTTGGTTTCTTTTCACCATGTTGTTAACCTAAAATGTCAGACATGACCACCTGCTCTTTGAAGACTTTATCAGCTTCCTCCGCAAAATATCACCTAAAATGTCACAGTATTTAGTGTTTGATGCCTTTTGACTTAACCCTAGGGTCCTATTTACAGTGAACTTGTGATAATTTTTGTCAAATTATATATTTGAATACCTAATACATTAAGATATAATATCTTATTTAAATAATATTAAAATGTGGTAGAATATCATAATGTATGTTTAATTAATATGAATCTCATTCAAATTTCAGATATATATTTTTATTTAATGTTTATGATACACATCAATTATTTTAATATTTAACATATCAAATACGTTAATATGTTTTGATATTATACTTCAAGACTATAGGAACTTTCTCAGAGGACCTGAGAGTTACATCGGCCTACAATGCATCTCATGGACGATGCCAAACAATGGTGGCGCTTGAAGGTGAATTGTCTAAAAAACTGGTCATGCACCAAAAAATTATGGGAAGACCATTGATGGAATTGAAGCAATCGACGCTCCCCTGTATGGGTTTCCAATCAAAGACCTAATGTTTGATGTTGACTCTTTTGAAGGAAGAGCCACGTGATCGAGCAACAAGAAACGTGGCGGTATCTCTGAGAACTCTATCACACACATAAAAAAAACGTGTCGAAGAGTTAAGACATTACACAGAAGATCTGGCTTTCATCGAGGAGACCCGAGTTTGATTCTCGACAATGAAATTTTACTTTCTTATTTCTTTTATTTTATAGTTTCATCTTTTGTCACCAATTATATTTAAACTTTACCTAAGTTTGAGAAGCACTATAATGGATGAGTTCAATAGTATCTTAAATTCAAAAGACTTTTATGAAATTGGTTTGAGAGGCACTATAATGGTCAAGTTCAATAGTATCTTAGATTAAAGACTTTTATGAACTTTGAACCTTTAATAGTGTTATGTCATAGATATTTGGTTCAATTTCAACAAGTGAGGTTGAGGTCATTCAAATGGTTAATGTGATAATTTGGTCATTTTCAAGGTCTCTTTTGTTGAACGCCATCATGGCTGAGATGACTGAGATAAGCACCAGAGTGAGTTTGACAAGGAGGGTCGTAGAGAACCACACCCCAAGCCAAGCTCCTGTTGGGCTTAACAAACTGAAAACCCAAAAACACAAACCCTTAAACGGGAATCAAGATGCTAAGGAATTAAAAAAACTTTATTTTTGACGTTGAACAAAACTTGAAGGTTACAGGAACTTGCTCATAGGACCTAAGAGTTACGTTGGCCACAATGCATCTCATGGACGGTGGCGCTCGAAGGTGGATGATATAAAAAATGGGCCATGCACCATAAACTCATGGGAAGACCGTTGATGGAATCGATGCAATCGACGCTCCCCATGATGGGTTGCCAATTAAAGACTTGACGTTGGATGTTGACTCTTTTGAAGAAAAAGCCACACGATCGAACATCTCGAAAGTCGCGGTAGCTCTAAGAACTCTATCATACGACCTGAGAGTTGAGGGCTACAGGAACTTTCTCATACGACCTGAGAGTTACGTTAGCCGCAATGCATCTCATGGACGATGCAAAACTATGGTAGTGCTCGAAGGTGAATGATATAAAAAATGGGTCATGCACCATAAACTCATGGGAAGATCGTTGATGCAATCGACGCTCCCCTGGATGGGTTGCCAATCAAAGACCTAACATTTGATATTGACTCTTTTGAAGAAAGAGCCACACAATCTCACAGCTCGAAACCTCGCGGTAGCCCTGAGAACTCTAACACACATAGGGAAGGACGTGTCGAAGAGTTAGACATTAAAAAAAAGATTATGCTAAAACTCTTCAGCGATCTGACAAAAGACTTCAGGACATCTACACAAAAAATCCATTGTTGTCTAGCAGTCAGGATATCTAGCTTTCACTCAGGAGACCCGAGTTCAATTCCCGACAATGGAATATCTCGATTCCCGACAATGGAATATTATTTTCTTATTTCATTTTATTTTACAGTATTATTTTCTTATTTCATTTTATTTTACAGTATTATTTTCTTATTTCATTTTATTTTACAGTTTCTATCTTAGACTAAAAAGACTTTTATGAACTTTGTACCTTTGTTAGAGTTATGTTATAGATATTTTGTTCCATTTCAAATGGTTAATGCGATAATCTAGTCGTTTTCGAGGTCTCTCTTGTTCAACGACGTCATGGTTTAGATGAGCAGGTGATTCAAATGGTTAATGCGATAATCCAGTCGTTTTCGAGGTCTCTCTTGTTGAACGACATCATGGTTGAGATGATCACTCGAGTGAATTTGAAAGGTTGGATTGTAGAGAACCACACCTCAAGAAAAGTTCATGTGGGCTTAACAAACTTAAAATCCAAGAACACAACCCCTTAAATGGAAACCGGGATGCTAAGGAATTAAAAAGCTTTATTTTTTACGAGAACAATACTTGAAGGTTACTGGAACTTGCTCATAGGACCTAAGAGTTACGTTGATCGCAATGCATCTCACGGACGATGCAAAACTATGGTGGCGCTTGAATTTGAATGGTATAAAAAATGGTTCATGCACCATAAACTCATGGGAAGACTGTTGATGGAATTGATGCAATCGACGCTCCTTTGGATGGGTTGCCAATCAAAGACCTGATGTTTGATGTTTACCCTTTTGAAGAAAGAGTCGCACGATCGAACAGCTCGAAACGTCACAGTAATTCTGAGAACTCTATCACACACATGAAAGGACGTGTCAAAGAGTTAGACATTACCCAAAACATCATAGTAAAACTCTTGAGCGATTAGACAAAAGACTTTAGGACAACTACACCAAAAATTCATTGTTGTCCAACGGTTTGGATATTTGGCTTTCACTAGAAGATTCTTGTTTGATTCTCTCAAATTGAATATTATTTTCTTATTTCTTTTTATTTCATAGTTTCATCTTTTGTCACCAATTATATTTAAACTTTACCTCATTTTGAGAGGTACTTTAATGGTCAAGTTCAATAGTATCTTAGATTAAAAACTTTTATGAACATCGTACCTATGTTAATGTTATGTTATAGATATTTGTTTCAATTTCAACAAGTGGTGTTGAGGTAATTCAAATGGTTAATGCGACAATTCGGCTATTTTCGAGGTCTCTCTTGTTGAACGCCATCATGGTTAAGATGAGCACCCGAGTGAGTTTGATAAAGAAACTCGAATTTAAACATAGATATTGTGTGGTTGAGTGAAATTCTCAACCTTCTACTTATTTTTCGGATTTCTTTTCTCTGTATTCATTGTAATTTATCCTGATACAAACAAATTTATTCTTGTAGGGAATGTATTAAGCACATGGATTTATTAATTACGGTGAATTTTTGTATAAAACGAAGTAAACACAAATGGAGTAACATGAGATAGAAGTAAACATAGTAATAAAAAGAAACTACATAAACTTAAAGGAAGTGAATCCCATTTTACAATATAAATATTGTTCAATTGTAGCAAAGAAGTAGTTTTGAAAACTAGCCACTCCATATCAATCTATGTTTGGAAAACTAAAATAAAGAAAAACTAAATAAATAAAAATATTTTTCAAAAACTTAGTTGGGGTGAAATTTTGCTTAAAATTCAAATGTTTCTTTTCTTTTCTTTTCTTTTTTTTATAAAAGAATAAAACACATAATTTTGAAATAAAACAAAAAACAAACAAAAGAAACAAAATAGTTATCAAATGGGCCTAATTTTTAACCTATCTATCTCAAAGGAATGCATGGGCTCTAGTGCCAATGCTGCTTCAACTGTGTGATAGACCATGTGAAGTTAACATGACAATAATAGTAGGTTCTAAAGCACAAAAATATGTGGATAAATTTCATATATTGAGGTTGGATAAATTTCATATATTTAGGTGCAGAAAACATATACACACAGGCAACTAAAAATGATAGATCCACTATAAGGACATTTGGTCTAGTGGTATGATTCTCACTTCGGGTGCAAGAGGTCTCGAGTTTGATTCTCAAAATGCTCCCAACAATTATATCAAATTGAAGCATGCAATATAATAAGATTTGAAATAGGTTTTTTTAAACCTCGAACGAAGAAGTAATTCAGATGGATATTTGGAAAGAAAAAAAAAAGAAGCTATATTTAATTATAATTTACAAGTGTCTTTATAACATGTTAATTGAAGAGAGAAAACAACAAGAATAAACAAACAAAGGAAATTTGTGTATGTATGATTCTTTATAACTTACTTTTTCGGGACTTGGACCATAAATAGTCATCTACTCTTACTCCTACTCCCTTCTCTGAGAATCAACATAGCATAATCATTCCAGGAAGGCCGAGGCAGTCTTATAAAAAAAGATGAGGGTACCACTTTCAAATTATTCCATGAGGACTTGAGAAAGTTTTGTAAAAGAAGATGAGGGTACCACTTTCTATTGCAGAATTTCTATGTGAATAGAGAATGAACCATATTCTTTGGAGATAAGATAGAGCCTCGAGCCTAACTTCAAAGACATTACATAAATTGTTATGTTGTCCATTGAAGGTGTCAGGAAAGGGACACACATTCTCTATTGCACTAATCTCCCAATAGAAGTTTTACCCAGGTCATCTGTCGTCACAACCCTTTTAAGGAAGATGCACCCAAATAATCAGTGAACAATAACATTTAAAGAAGTTTCAGAGAGCGAGAAGAGGATTGTGATAGAAGTTGCCCTAGGTAAAACTTCTTTAAATATCTTAGCCAATCACGACCTCATAATGAGGAGTCTCTTGAACAACAATAACATATGGACAACAAATGTCTTAGCCAATTGTGATGGTCATGATTGCTCAAGGCGTGTCGCCTAAATAATCGGTAAACAATAACATTGTCCAAATAACTGCCTTGGACAACAAATCGTTTACAAGAATGGCTGAGACATGCAACATGCAACCACAGGCAACACGTCTTGGGCAATCATGACTGTGACATCTGCCCCCACACAATTTATTGGATGAGGCTGACTTTAGGTCTCTCGATGCGCTTCCAGCTGATCTCATAATGAGGAGTCTCTTCCAACCTACTAGGAGTTGTTGAAAATCACTTCTCCGTTTGTTGAGTCTTCATGTCTTCTCTGTTTGTGTCTTTCCTACTTTCTTCGCTTGAAACTTTTTTCTTATTTGTATGACGTCATACCACCTGCTTCTGCTTGATGTTTTCTTGGTCGAAATAATAACGTTTCAAGTTACTAACGTGGACAACAAGGTTAGTCCGCATCCATAAGAGCAATTGGATTCTATATGATGTCTTTATAATCTTATGGATAACTTTAACTAGTCCATAGTATTTTCACACCAATTTTTTGTTCTTGTTGCTTTGAACTCGAAGTTTATTTGAACTTAACTTATATGAACTCTTTATTTTTCTTGAAATTATTGTGGTTGATGCTTCCGACTGACCCTTCTCTTCATCCGTCTAGATGATATTTACATGTGAACATGTGTTGCTTCAGTGGTTTGTTTCTGTCTCCCTTCTTCAGTATCTGACCTTGTTTTTGTCTCTTCTGGTGGGGATAAATCCATTATCTGACCTTCTTTTGCGTCGTGGTGTTCATGTAGTGGCAATGAGGTTTCTATTGTGGTTGGCTCACTCGAGCTCCCCTTTTCAACTACAACAGTAACAGCAAGCGTAGATTCATCATGGCTATGGTTCTTTCTCAACTGTAGTATCGACGTCATTTTCAACCCTCTTGGTTGATGGATGTTTTTTTGAATGATCATCGAGTTAGACTCCATTAGTACTAGACATTTTGCTAGGGGTATGTAAATAACTTTGTGTTTAAGCAGGACGTTCATTCCTGACACGACGTCGAAGTCATCCATTTCAACTATCACTAAACAATTTGCCTAGTCCAAGGCTCCAGCTTGATTAGAGTTTTCATTGTGACTCTTAAGATAGGCAAAGCTTCCAATTTGACGGCGTTCATCTTTCCTGTATCTTGATGCCAAAGGATGTTAAAATATTTTGCATCGGTCTCCATCATGAGTTGTGGGTGGCTCTAGAGTTGAGAATGGTGTGTTGGATGATAGAAGTCCCACATCGGCTAATTTAGGGAATGATCATGGGTTTATAAGTGAGGAATACTAACTTCATTGGTGTGAGGCCTTTTGGGGAAACCCAAAGCAAAGCCATGAGAGCTTATGCTCAAAGTGGACAATATCATACCATTGTGGAGAGTCGTGTTCGTCTAACATGGTGTTCCTTACTACTTTGTGTTTTACCCAAACCTCGACATATATAATATATATATATTCATTTAACTATAACACATATGGTACATGAAAGAATTGTAACTCTTATGCTCATTAATATTATAATGGCTACTACCTAAATTATAACCTAAACATGAAAGAATTGTAACTCTTATGCTCATTAATATTATAATGGCTACTACCTAAATTATAACCTAAAGTTGATAATATTGTAACTCTTATGCTCATTAATATTATAATGGCTACTACCTAAATTATAACCTAAAGTTGATAATTGATGTCCAATTAGCCAACCCTATATTTGTAATCATTGTGGAGTGATTGAAATTACAATGAACGTAGTTTAAACTCCTAGTATCTTAAAGAAAGTTGGTCTCTTCTAATAAAACACGAAGTTCTCTTTAATATCATTAATAAAATTATGCTAACATGAAACTAAAACTGCGTTCAATTTAACTCCATTTTATTGTCATCTTGAATGACGTGTAGGATATATTCTTGATTTACCTTGATATTTCATATTAGTTAAGCTTTTTGCAAAATCACAATTAGACAACAACAACGATGAACTTGAGTCTGTTTATTATTTTAAAGAAAATTTCTTTCTCCATCTTATTCCTTATAACTCTGCAACTAAATTCATATTATGCTAAGAAACAAATTTTTTGGGTTGTAGTTTATTCGATAACACTTGCATATTAGAACAATCCAACATTACATGCCTTATTTACAAGTAAAATACTAGACCATCAACTTTTTATTTTATAGTCCAACAACCGCCGAAGAAAATAGATTTCAAACTTGAGAGAAAAAAATATATTGAGTAGGAGTTAAAAATGTTGCATTTTTTTTAGAAAGGGCATTTAGTCTAGTGGTATGATTCTCGCTTAGGGTGCGAGAGGTCCCGAGTTCAATTCTTGAAATGCCCTTATGTTCATTTCTCACAAGCAACAAACCCTATAGAATTGTTCTTTTCTCTTTTATTTTTCTCCCTTCTCTCTATAGTAATTATTATCGCAAATCGCAGACCCTTCTCTCTATAGTAATTATTATCGCAAATCGCAGACCCTTCTCTCTATAGTTATTATCGCAGACCCTTCTCTCTATAGTTATTATCGCAAACCCTTCTCTCTATAGTAATTATTATCGCAAACCCTTCTCTCTATAGTAGTTATTATCGCAAACCCTTCTCTCTATAGTAATTATTATCGCAAACCCTTCTCTCTATAGTAATTATCGCAAATCGCAAACCCTTCTCTCTATAGTTATTATCGCAAACCCTTCTCTCTATAATAATTATTATCGCAAACCCTTCTCTCTATAGTAATTATCGCAAATCGCAGACCCTTCTCTCTATAGTAATTATCGCAAATCGCAGACCCTTCTCTCTATAGTTATTATCGCAAATCGCAGACCCTTCTCTCTATAGTTATTATCGCAAATCGCAGACCCTTCTCTCTATAATTATCGCAAATCGCAGACCCTTCTCTCTATAGTTATTATCGCAAATCGCAGACCCTTCTCTCTATAGTTATTATCGCAAACCCTTCTCTCTATAGTAATTATTATCGCAAACCCTTCTCTCTATAGTAGTTATTATCGCAAACCCTTCTCTCTATAGTAATTATTATCGCAAACCCTTCTCTCTATAGTAATTATCGCAAATCGCAAACCCTTCTCTCTATAGTTATTATCGCAAACCCTTCTCTCTATAATAATTATTATCGCAAACCCTTCTCTCTATAGT
>NW_019268620.1:280662-338637 GCF_002738365.1 Cucurbita moschata | reverse complement strand
CGCGCGTGGTGACCTTCCAGGGCGCGTGCGTCGCGCGTGGGGCGCGTGAGGCACCGTTTTTCTTCCCGTTCGGTCTCTGTTTGCTTGTTTTCCGACCCGATTTTGATGCTGACCCTATTATTATGTGAATTAGGACTTGTGAAGAAAATTCCAGAATTGTTGGAATCCATTCCGTCAAGAAAACTTGAACTCGGGAAGGCACGCGTCGACCATGTAAGTAGCCATTTGGACTTCCACAAGCAATACTTGTAGGAACCGATAGGAACGAGCATGCATGCTACCACCTATGAAATTAGCTAGCCCGACTTAGCGTCCTATTATAGAAACTGCGAATATAAGATGATTATGGAAAGCTAGATTCAAAATGTGTATTAAATCTGTTTGATTGAGACTCTGATAATGTATGTATGCATGAGGGGGTTGGGAAACTTGTGAAATCCGCGCTCCGGGTAAAAGTCGGACGTTATCTTCCCGTTGAGCATGTTTGATAATTTTGCATGAACTGCTGCGTGTAAACTCTCTTGTATGATGATTGCTTGGCTTGTCTTTCTGGATGAATAGGAAGAAATTATGAGCTTGATTAGGATGCTTTTGGCTAAATAAGCTAGACGAGACCTTAGATTGGGGGACCCCTAGTACACCGTGCAATTAGACCCGCGAAATGATTACCGGCGGAACCAGAACCCAGAATTCCAAACCCGATAGGTTTGTGACACCAGGCACGAGAGTCCTAGAGAAATACGAATCTAAGTCTAAGGCACCAAGTTCCACCCTAGAAAGAATAATAGCTCACCACGGTAACTGTAGGTAGCCCGTTAGGGTTGAGCAGTGAAGATAGTGTCATCAGAACCTCCACTTCCCTCTCTCCTCCGATACCATACCGTCGAGACAGAGCTCCGGTACAGTGATCGTTGAGCTTTGCAGATCCGGATAGGGAAGCGTGACAGGTGCCCAGACCTAGTGGTGATAGCTAAGGGGTTTTCTGAACATGACTCCTGAGCCGTAGAAACTCGTCCCTGAGCGGGGGACGTGGAGCCACTTAGGGTAACTCAGTAGCTGACCGGCACATAGGGGGTCGCACCCCGCTTTGTGGATGTATGGTCCCGTGTGAGGGTCGTCAGTTAACCTCCACGGATGATGTTCAGAGAGAGAGTCACGTATTCGGATCCAGCCATACGATCCCCTCAGATTTGCTGATGAGGTCGCGCCTCACCTCAGGACGCTGATCATTTCACTGCATAAGATGGGCAAGCCTCTTATGATGCATAAAAGAGTTGTAGCTTAGATCACCCTGCATAGAAACCCGAGAAAGACCGTGGTTACCTACCAAGATAAGGATGCGAAAAGAGCCTACAAGTAGGCTACTTACTGAGTATTCTTTTATACTCATTCCTTTCTACTCTTTTTTTTTTTCAGGCGAGTGAGGCCAGGGATCGAGGCGGGAATGCATGCTGAATCTTAATGCCACAGAGGAGTGTCCCGGGGCGTCTAGGAGTCTGTGCATAATTTTGTTTAGATTTGTCATGCATTGTTTTGTAAACCGCTTACTTACTATTCATATTTGAACACCTTGTTTTGGATTTTAAACCTCCTTCATAATTGTTAAAGTTTCTTTTTGTGAAATCTCGTTTCTCTATTGGTTCTTACACGATTTCATTGCATAGTCTGTTGGTCCGGCTCTTAATTTCGAGATTCAAATTTTGGGCTGTGACACCTTCTCTCTATAGTAATTATCGCAAATCGCAGACCCTTCTCTCTATAGTTATTATCGCAAATCGCAGACCCTTCTCTCTATAGTTATTATCGCAAACCCTTCTCTCTATAGTTATTATCGCAAACCCTTCTCTCTATAATAGTTATTATCGCAAACCCTTCTCTCTATAGTAATTATTATCGCAAACCCTTCTCTCTATAGTAATTATTATCGCAAACCCTTCTCTCTATAGTAATTATCGCAAATCGCAAACCCTTCTCTCTATAGTTATTATCGCAAACCCTTCTCTCTATAATAATTATTATCGCAAACCCTTCTCTCTATAGTTATTATCGCAAACCCTTCTCTCTATAGTAATTATTATCGCAAACCCTTCTCTCTATAGTAATTATCGCAAATCGCAAACCCTTCTCTCTATAGTTATTATCGCAAACCCTTCTCTCTATAATAATTATTATCGCAAACCCTTCTCTCTATAGTTATTATCGCAAACCCTTCTCTCTATAGTAATTATTATCGCAAACCCTTCTCTCTATAGTAATTATTATCGCAAACCCTTCTCTCTATAGTAATTATTATCGCAAACCCTTCTCTTTATAGTAACTATTATCGCAAACCCTTCTCTCTATAGTAATTATCGCAAATCGCAAACCCTTCTCTCTATAATAATTATTATCGCAAACCCTTCTTAGTTATTATCGCAAACCCTTCTCTCTATAGTAATTATCGCAAACCCTTCTCTCTATAGTAATTATTATCGCAAACCCTTCTCTCTATAGTAATTATCGCAAACCCTTCTCTCTATAGTAATTATTATCGCAAACCCTTCTCTCTATAGTAATTATCGCAAACCCTTCTCTCTAATCTTCTCTCTTCTCTCTATTAGTAATTATCGCAAACCCTTCTCTCTAATCTTCTCTCTTTTATTCTTCTCTCTTCTCTCTATAGTAATTATCGCAAACCCTATGTAATTATTCTTCTCTCTTCTCTCTATAGTAATTATCGCAAACCCTATGTAATTATTCTTCTCTCTTCTCTCTATACTAATTATCGCAAACCCTATGTAATTATTCTTCTCTCTTCTCTCTATACTAATTATCGCAAACCCTATGTAATTATTCTTCTCTCTTCTCTCTATAGTAATTATCGCAAACCCTATGTATCGCAAACCCTATGTAATTATTCTTCTCTCTTCTCTCTATAGTAATTATCGCAAACTCTATGTAATTATTCTTCTCTCTTCTCTCTATAGTAATTATCGCAAACCCTATGTAAATAATTTAACAGCGGTCGAGATCTAAAAGATATAATAATAATTGCTCATGGATTTCATTAACAAAGAAAATAAATGAAATAATGATGATACATTCCATAAACAACTTAATATATGGTCCATAATAAGGGCATTTGGTCTAGTGGTATGATTCTTGCTTTGGGTGCAAGAGGTCTTGAGTTTGATTCTCGGAATGCCCCTCCAAAAGAAAAAAATGACAATTTTGAAAGAAAAAAAAAACAAAAAAAACAAAATAGTTTAGTTATCAATGGTTCCAACCCAAAGGAATGCGTGGCAATGCACAACTTCAACTTATATAAATTTCATAAATTGAAGATATCTATTTATAAAAGCAAAATATCTCAAAGTCACAAAAAAAAAAAATAATAATAAATAAAAAATACCATTGAACTTTGCAATTTATCTATAAAAAAAAGTAAATCAAAAGGGCAAAAAAGTCATTCTATCAATTATTAAGAATCTTTCTGGATTTGTAATTCCTTCTCTAGAAGGAATCTCAAGATTCAAAATAAGCGAAAAATGATTAAAAAAAAAAGAGAAATTTGTAGAAAAATTATGGATTTTTTTAGAAAAATAATAATAAAATATTCGAAAAGTGACAAATTACCAAAATACTACTGGAAGAATTGATAATTACAAAAATGCCACTCTAATTGGAATAAGAGCATCTACCGTGACCATCATCCGAGCAAAATCTTTCGAACTCAAATCTCAACCGTCGGATCCCTCCAAAATTAAATACCATTGAACTTTGCAATTTATCTATAAAAAAAATAATCATAATTATTAAAAAAAAAATAGTTGAATTTTCAAAAAAAAAAAAGAGTAAATCAAAAGGGCAAAAAAAAGTCCTTCTATCAATTATCAAGAATCTTTCTGGATTTGTAATTCCTTCTCTAGAAGGAATCTCAAGATTCAAAATAAGCGAAAAATGATTAAAAAAAATGAGAAATTTGTAGAAAAATTATGGATTTTTTTAGAAAAATAATAATAAAATATTCGAAAAGTGACAAATTACCAAAATACCACTGGAAGAATTGATAATTACAAAAATGCCACTCTAATTGGAATAAGAGCATCTACCGTGACCATCCGAGCAAAATCTTTCGAACTCAAATCTCAACCGTCGGATCCCTCCAAAATTTGATATGATCTAGAACGAACACGCACGGATCATCACATCAAACGACTAGTATTCAAAGCCAAGGTCGGTAAGGCTATCATCGAAGTTGATATCAACAAAAAGTTATCCAGAAAGTTTGATCTCTAAATAACGAAGATTCTGGAGCTCTCAATGTCGGTTTAAGCTCCTCCTATAAAGTCTGAAGTAGGAGCAACAATACGGAATAAGAATCGAGAAAGATCGATCCTCCAATCGAAGGCAATAAGCGTTTAGATTGTGGGTCTCCTACTCTCAGATTTCTTCCAAATTCGAGAGCCATCCTCCACCATTTCTCTTAAACTTCTAAATAACAAAGAATCTGGAGCTCTCAATGTCGGTTTAAGCTCCTCCTATAAAGTATGAAGTAGGAGCAACAATACGGAATAAGAATCGAGAAAGGTCGATCCCCCAATCAAAGACAATAAACGTTTAGATTATGGGTCTCCTATTCTCAGATTTCTTCCAAATTCTAGAGCAATCCTCCACCATTTCTCTTCAAACTTATTCCTACCGTTTCTCAACAAGATTACCCACAAGTTCTATGAAGGAATAGAGTGATGAAAGTGCCTAGAAACCATTCCCCCAATTCAATCAGCCATTGAAGAACTTCAAGAAAAACTTGAAAATCCAATTCGAGGATACATGATGACTCGTCAGGCAAGAATGATTCCAATCAGTTTCTGCACCTCCAAGGAATGCTTCCATAGAAGACCACGAAGTAAAATAACCTGGAGAGAGTGCCGAATTGAAAGAAATAGGTTTCGAAATTAAATTGGGGATAAGAGTTCCTATCTACGGTCTCTTTTCCTTCAAATTAAGGACCTTCAGAGGAAGAAGTTGAGTAAACTTGATGAAGGAATCGAGAGCTGAAACGTCGTAGAATAAGCTACCCACGAGATCGAAAATCTGCATTTCGAGTGAGTTGCATACGAGAACGATTTCTGGAAATTAAGGTCCAACACTCAAAGACGTTCCTCCCAACCAATTCCTTAGGTCTGAAGATAGGATATGAAAGAGGTTGAATGAAGAAAAATAGGGCCTTGAAACCCCTAGAATCTGCTACCCAATAAGAAATCCTTTATTTTATCTCGAGCGATAAATCAGATTTTGGATGAACTTTGGTAGCGAATATCTTAGGCTACGATCCACGAGAAGTTATCAAATAAATCCCTAGCCCTTTCTTGTAACATCCATCTTTAAGTTTCACGAAGAAATCGAGGAGAGAAATGCGGTAAATGTGGCTGTACAGGCCGAGTTTCAGATGGCGGCGATGCGAAAAAATGCGCATCTTCTTCCTGTTCAGAGGAAGAAAACGATGATACGGCCAGTTCAACTGAACTGTCCAAGTCAAATCAAAATTTGACCTTTTCTCGAGTTTTCTCAGAAGATCTTATTTTATGAAATGTTGTATGAATCCTTATCCCGTAAGGTTATATAAGCTAATGAAGTTTTGGAGTTATTGGAAAACTTTAGTTAGCGAAACCAAGATAGAAAATGCTCATCGCGATCCATATAACTTTACCTCCTAGGATAACTAAAGTGGTATCCCTGAAATAATAGATTCCCCAGATGTACCCTTGGTCTCTAATAGCTACTACGTGCACAATATCATGCTGGGCTATTCCTAAGAACTTATAAGTTCCAAGCTTGACCCAAGACGTTATGCATAAACCTAGGATCACCAAGAATTCAAGAAAACACCGAGGTTAATGCAAACATCATGCTTAACAAGTTGCTAGGATCCATGCCTGAAGTAACCATTATCTCACTTCGCGAAGTGTACCGCGAGGCCCCTATTTCTCTTTAGGTGGGATGCTATGGTATATGTACCATGAGCAGGATTCCATGATGAACTTATTATCTCCCTCACCTAAATGAGATGCCCTGCACCACGATTTGCTAGCAGGATGCCATGATTATGACAACGCCACCTATGCACTCATGGGGAGAAAACTAAGAGTTACTTCGAAAGAGTTTTCATGGTTAAAATACGATGCATGACATGACAACCTCTAAGGTTTAGTTCCTGAAAAACGAAACAAGAAGTCATATCCTAGCTCAAGGCTTAGACATGCTCCAAATTACCAACTATTTTCTGTAAGGTCTATTTTATATGAAATGAGAATAAATTCAATTCAACGTGGAGCAAGTTTGGAACCTAAAACTCATGCTATTTATTATGGGTTCAAATGATTACGTTAGAAACATACAAGATTGAGAACCAACGAACCAACAACAATACCTCAAGCAGAGGTCATGTTCATGAAGCCTTGGAAGGCATGAAGCGGAGACATGATGGAGACATGAAGTTTTGGCTTTGGTTTATTGGCTTTACAAGATGGAGACATGAAGTTTTGTATGTTTGAAATAAATTTGGTTTGATTTTTTTCAAGTTAGCATTGGTACCATAAAAACTTATTTATTTCTTTGAAATGTTTGAGTTTACAATTTACATGTTTTCATTTTTCTACTTTGTCTACCTGCATTTAGAAATGAAGGTTAGTCTGAGGGTTTTAGGCAGATTGTTATAATTCTAATTTTTAACTAAAAAATAAAAATTAGTCTCATTGTCACACTTAAAGCTACCCTATAGGTATAATAGACCTATTATCTGTTGGCTTTTTTGCCTTAATCTTTTGATGATAACAAACCTACCTTTAATTATTAACAATTCTCAGTATTTTTGTCCACAGTGTAAGGTTGGAAACAACAATTTCGAAGTCTTTTTTGGTTCACTCAAATTAGAGATAAAACGGAGAAGTTCGAGTCAAAACAAATACCCGACGTGATGATGTGGTGGCAAAATTGACATCATGGACCAATCAAATTCAAAACAAAATACCTGACGAGATATGGTGACAAAATTGATGATGTGGTGACAAAATTGACATCATGGACCAGCGGCAAAATTGATATCATAGACCAATTGAAGTATGACATTTATAAATTTGGTAGAGTAACAAATGGTGGAATTTTCAATTACATTTATAAAAGTTTTCCATTACTTTTAAATTATAAAATCATTTCAATTACGTTTATAAAAGTTTTCGGTTACCTTTTAAATAGAAAGAAATTATAAAGATTTCATTTACATTTATGAAAACTAGTGGTTACTTTTAAATGAAAAAAAATAATAATGATTTCATTTATGAAAACCCGTTATTACTTTTAAATAGAAAGAAATTATAATGATTTCATTTAGTTTCATAAACATAATTATTTGAATTACAAAATCATTTCAATTATAAGGATTTAATTTAGATTTATAAAACTTTTAATTATTTTTAAAATGTTACTCACAGTTTTCATCAACATTTTTTATAGTATTACTTTTAAATATATTATATATATATATATATATATATATATATATATATAAATAAATTTAAAATGTTTTTAATATTTATTTAAAATAATATATATATATATATATATATATATATATATATATATATTTAAATGAAACATGTGATCTATAATTTTTTACGATAAATTTAAAAATAAATAAATATTATTTTTCGTGTTCCATGTTTCGGTTCACGTTTTAGTCGTCCGTATCAATTCCTATTTTTATCGATATTTAAATTCACCACCTCTTAGTATTTTTCACAACCAAGCCCACGGAACCTCTATCTAATTTTTCTTTTTAAAAAGCCTCTATTGTTGCTCTCTCCAAAGCTTCCAATTCTATTTTTTTTATCTTATTACGAGAGATGTCTATTATTTCAGAGTGTTGTGGTGTGTTTCTATAAGATTTCAGACAATTGTACTGGTTTGATCCTAAGTCGTGGAAAGGATTGAGTTTGCAATTGAACTCGTAAAAAGAGCGGTGTAGCGGTTTGATTCTGAGCCGTAGAAAGGATTGAGTTTGCTCTTGAACTCGTAAAAAGAGCGGTGTACCGGTTTGATCCTGAGCCGTGGAAAGGATTGAGTTTGCTCTTGAACTCGTAAAAAGAGCGGTGTACTGGTTTGATCCTGATACGTGGAAAGGAGTGAGTTTGCTCTTGCACTCGTATAAAGAGCGGTGTAACGGTTGGGCTCTGATCCGAGGAAAGAGTCAAAAAGTTTTATTCAAATTCCCAAGAAGTGCCTGTGGAGTGGAATAGGTCAAGTTTGACTGAACTACTATAAAACCATTATATTTTCTAACCTTTTCCTATTTAAGTTCTAACTTATGGTTAAGTTTTATTGCATGGTATCAAGTTTTTGATTGTTATTAAAACAAAAATTAATAATTACATTGTTGAAACCCTATTCACACCCCCTTAGGGTTGTCATATCGATCCAACATTATCCTTCCACCAATAGGAGCAAAAGGCAACGTTACTATGTGAAACTAGTTTCATGTCATTCATTCAACAATAAGGGTGTTAGCATGCATTTGGAAATGAACCCATATTTAAAAAATTTAGATAAAATAGAAAAGAATTGTTATCTCAAAGACAATGATACTATGTGAAGCTAGCCTCAAGATGCTTCCTTAACTCTTAGGGGCAGTAAACCAACGGTTCCTTCACCCAAGACCCATGGCCCAACTCCCAACATGGAAGGGATAATCTAGAGAATCATTCCAAGAACCCTAACGGATGGGTTACAAACTCAGATTATCAAGCTCGACAACAAACAATGTCGCCGGAAAACTTAGGAAGACTACATGAAATTACGAATATATCAATGTAGGATTTTTTAATTTACCGATTTTTAAAATGTTAAATTATGTGAAATTACTGGCAAAGAAGAATATTTTAGAGAGCTGACATTTTATGGATTTAGGAGTAAGTGAAAACAAAAAGGGAGTCATGACCCATTTTCGGTGGGTTCTCGAAGCACGGATTGCAAGTTAAAAGAGGTTGAAAACAGTAAAATGTTTTCTCGAAATAAAAAAAGAATTAAAATATAATGAACATATATATGTACATTCTATTCAAAATAGAGTTTATAGGTTCATAGTACAAAATAAGGGAAATGTTGAAAAAAATCATTTTAAAACATAAAAAATAGTTGGTGTTGTTTGTCTAGGGCAACTACTCTTAGTTATATGAAAGATATGGAAAACATGGAGTGACTCCTTCTACAGAGTGCCAGTCCAAAAGTGTAAAAAATGTCTGTCCAAAATAAAAGAGCCCAACCAAGTTCAAACGGGTGATCGGTCAAATTCTCTACCACTGAGCCATGGATCCATTTTGTAGGATTTTAACCTTAGTGACCCCTTAGACATAGTGTCGGTCCAAAAAGTGTAACAAATTTCTATCCTAGATAGAAGGGCCCAACTAGGTTCGAATTGGTGACCTCTTGATCTGCAATCAAATGCTCTAACATTGAGCTATGGTCTCATTGTGTATGATCTCAACCTTAGTGACCCCTTCTACAGATTATCGATCCAAAAGTGACCCTACCGAATCGGCTATGGACCAATTTTGTATAAATTGGTGGATTACCTATCGGGAATTAAACACAGGTCGTTAGATTCAAAGTCGAAAGTGCTAACCACTACACAATAGAACCACTTGTTAAACTTTATTTTGGCAGTGATTTTGATAAGCGCCAACAACGCTGGATTTTGCAAAGCTAGAGGTCCTAGTATGCTTACAGACTTTCACAAGGTGTTTTCAACTTCTTTTATAGGTAATTGAACTTTTGAGAACATGCAAATGATTGGTTGGATTAGTAATAGTTTGAGAAGACAGAGGAGAGAAAAGAGACTTTGTGAGAAACTCTCCCATAGGTAATCTCCCAAGGTGTTTTCAACTTCTTTTATATGTAGAATTTTAAAATCAAACCACAACAAAATTTACTTCTATCTAGCAAAATTATTTTTTTGTTTGAAACAAGATTATTCCCTTCTTTTTTTCAAAACTAAATTTGACTCTCCAATAGATTTTAATAGTTTTGTTAATTAAATTTTCTTTAAAATTTTTTGTACACAAGTACAATGGAAATAATACTTTTTTTTTATATAAGATTTTTTTTAATTTGTATGGTATTATTCGAGGCTTTTGAATGAAATATGATAATTGATTCTCTGTCCTCTTTGACAATTTTAGATACCTCCATATCCGATATTTGATGCGTCACGTTTCATTATGAGATCTACCCTTGGGTCAATAAGACTTAAGCAGAGAGTTTATTTGACTAATGATTTGATTTTTTTGGGTTATAGAGATATCCCTTACAAATCAAGACTTTGTATTATTTTGAAGACACTCATCAAGACATTTGTAAATGTGCCTGATATCTTGAAGGATATAAGACACGTAATGGAGAGAACCTAAAATTGTTTTGAAGTTGGCTTTTCTAGGATACGTCATCACCAAAGTTTGAGACAAAGACCATTGGAAGAGTTTTAATAAGACTCAAATAACTTTAAAATCCAAGAAAACGGATCTGAGTTTGATATTATTTGATTTTGGGTATGGACACAACTAGTTGATTTCTTTTGATTACATTAATGAATATATGTAGATGTTTAAAGTGTTGATCTTAATGGTTTTAGAAAATATCAACATATCATCAATATAAACTATCGAAATTTTTTGAAAGGATTGAAAATATCATTCATAATCTTCTGAAATTCGGATTAAGCGTTTTTTAGCCTAAATGGCATGACGTTCCAGTCGTTTTCGAGGTCTCTCTTGTTGAATGACGTCATGGTTGAGATGAGCAGGTGATTCAAATGGTTAATGCGATAATCCAGTCGTTTTCGAGGTCTCTCTTGTTGAACGACATCATGGTTGAGATGAGCACTCGAGTGAGTTTGACAAGTTGGGCTGTAGAGAACCACACCTCAAGCCAAGTTCGTGTGGGCTTAACAAACTTAAAATCCAAGAACACAACCCCTTGAATGGAAACCGGGATGCTAAGGAATTAAAAAGCTTTATTTTTTACGTAGAACAATACTTGAAGGTTACTGGAACTTGATCATAGGACCTAAGAGTTACGATGGAGGCAATGCATCTCACGGACGATGCAAAACTATGGTGGCGCTCGAAGGTGAATAGTATAAAAAATGGGTCATGCACCATAAACTCATGGGAAGACTGTTGATGGAATCGATGTAATCGACGCTCCTTTGGATGGGTTGCCAATCAAAGACCTGATGTTTGATGTTTACCCTTTTGAAGAAAGAGTCACACGATCGAACAGCTCGAAACGTCGCGGTAATTCTGAGAACTCTATCACACACATGAAAGGACGTGTCAAAGAGCTAACATTACCCAAAATATCATAGTAAAACTCTTGAGCGATTAGACAAAAGACTTTAGGACAACTACACCAAAAATTCATTGTTGTCCAACGGTTTGGATATTTGGCTTTCACCTTGGAGATTCTGGTTTGATTCTCTCCAATTGAATATTATTTTCTTATTTCTTTTTATTTTATAGTTTCATCTTTTGTCACCAATTATATTTAAACTTTACCTCATTTTGAGAGACACTTTAATGGGCAAGTTCAATAGTATCTTAGATTAAAAACTTTTATGAACATCGTACCTATGTTAGTATTATGTTATAGATATTTGTTTCAATTTCAACAAGTGGGGATGAGGTGATTCAAATGGTTAATGCGATAATCCGACTATTTTCGAGGTCTCTCTTGTTGAATGCCATCATGGTTGAGATGAGCACCCGAGTGAGTTTGACAAGGAGACTCGAATTTAAACTTTACCTACGTTTGAGAGGCACTATAATGGTCAAGTTCAATGGTATTTTAGATTAAAAAGACTTTTATGAACTTCGTACCTTTGTTAGTGTTACTTTGTACCTTTGTATGTGTTACTTTGTACCTTTGTTAGTGTTATGTTATAGACATTTGGTCAAGTTCAATAAGTGGGGTTGAGGTGATTCAAATGGTTAATGTCACTTTATTTGATTCAAATTGTTAATGTGATAATCCAGTTGAATAGTTACACGTTATCTCCAAGGTCTCTCTTATTGAATGCCAACAGGGTTGAAATGATTGAGATGAGAACCTGAGTGAGTTTGACAAAATTGAAATAAAATCAAATAAAATCACTTTAAAAAGTAAAAAAAAAAAAGAAAAAAATTAGCTTTATGACACTTCCTTCAACTCGAAGGGCGGTAAATCAAGGATTCCTTCGCCCAAGACCCATGATCCAACTCCCAACATGAAAATGATAAGCTATAGAATCATTCCAAGAACCTCAATGGATGGGTTACAAACTCACATTACCAATCTCGACAATTGGACGTGTCATCGGCGTTAGAAAAACGACCGCATCAGAGCAAGTCATGGGGATAGAAGATCCTATTGAAGGATGATAGACCAACCGTAATCTTCAGCCCAATGAGCCAAGCTTTTGTAGAAGCAAGAACCCTTGTATTAAAGAAATTAACACCTTCTTATACAAAATTTGGATCAACCAAGAGATGAAGCTAGAATTAGATAATGAGATCCAAGATTGAGAAACAAGATTTGGATCAACCACTTATGAAATGATGCATGCAACTTCATCCACTACTTCAACCGTGCAAATATTTACTTTTGAATCTCAAATGGTCTTGACTCAAACGAATCAGCTTGTAACACATGAAATGATGGTTGAACCTAGCCTATCCAATTTTGCAGACGAAGTATGAATGCTTGTTGAATCTTCTTGGCCTTTGGTTGTGTAATAGGTACAGTTTGAACACCATGATTCTTATCATCATCCCCTCTTCAAAAGGATTCGTCCTCGAATCAAAAAAATCATCACCTACATCAAAAGGATTCAACTCAGCAACATTGAAAGTAGAATGTATTGACGATTCTATGGGAACATCAATTGCATTTATGTATCCCGCTAACATTAAAATGAAAAGTCATTAGTAAAATTATTTACGCTCAAATCTAATGCTACTTGAATCAGGTGCAGTGAACATGGATCGAACACAAGAACATCCAATATTCAATCTAATGCTCTCCCAACTAAGCCATCCCAGATAACATAAAAAATGAATAATCAAAAGTTTTAGATTGAATAGTCAAGTTATGCAACTTAGTCCCTATGCCAGTTGGATAAAAAATGGTATTTCCACTAATTCATTATATTTTAAATATAAATAATCACTAATTTTGGAAAGAATAGTCAAATTATGCAATGTGAACCCCAAGTGCGGTGAACGTGGATCGAACACGTGACCTTCAGATCTTTAGTCTGACGCTCTCCCAACTGAGCTATCCCCGCAATCATTAGAAATGAAAATTCATCAATAAATATATTTTCGCTGATTCATTGAGATTTTAAAAAGGAATAATGACTAATTTTTTTATTGAATAGTCAGGTTATGCAAATAGAAACAGGTGCGTGAACGTGAAGATCGAACACATGACCTTCAAATCTTAAATCTGACGCTCTCCAAACTAAACTATCCCCGCTAACATTAAAAATGAAAGTTTTTAAGTAAAGGTATTTCGGCTAATTAATTGAAATTTTAGAAAGAAATGATCACTGATTTTAGATTGAATAGTTAAATTGTGCAACGTGAACCATGTGTGGTGAACGTGGATCAAACACGAGACCTTCAATTCTTCAATCTAACGCTCTCTCAACTGAACTATCCACACTAATGCTAAAAATGAAAATTCATCAGTAAAGGTATTTTCGTTACTTCATTGAAATTTTAAATAGAAATAATCACTAATTTTTAATAAGATATTCAAGTTATCCAACTTCTATAAGGTGAGGTGAGCTATAACACGTTAGGTATTTTCGATAATTCATTGAGATTTCAGAAAGCAACAATGACTAATTTTAGATTGAATAGTCGGGTTATGCAACTATAATTAGGTGCGGTGAACGTGGAGATCAAACACATGACCTTCAAATCTTCAGTCTGATGCTCTCCCAACAAAGCTATCCCCGCTAATATTAAAAATAAAAATTCATAAGTAAAGGTATTTCCGCTAATTAATTATGTTTAAAAAAGAAATAATCACTAATTTTAGATTGAATAAGCAAGTTATGTTTTTAGAATGTATAGTCAGTAATAAACTTGTATTACGTGCATTGAACATGGATAAAACACATGTGACCTTCAAATCTTCCGTTTAACAATCTCCCAACTGAGCTACTCTTGCTAACATTAAAAATGAATATTCATCAGTAAAGTATGGGGTATACTTTTGGAAATTCAACAAAAGGCAATAGTATTAGACCAAGATGCCAGATTTAAATCTCGCTTCTGGAAAATTCAACAAAAGGCATTGGGTACGCCGTTATAGTATGACATTCCACCCATAAACAGATGGTCAAACAAAAATGCTCAAGCAAATATTCGAAGACATGTTGAGGGTATATGTGATGGATTTTGCAGGAAGCTGGGATAAGTACCTACCCCTTATGAAATTTGCTTATAATAATACTTGCCAAGCCACCATACAAATGGCCACATACGAGGTTCTTTATGGACGAAGATTTCGATCCCCTATCTTTTCGGAAGAAGGGGGGCAAATGACAACTATTGGGCTAGAGCTGGTGCAAATTACCAACACCGCAGTCCAGAAGATTAAAGCTAGGATACAAACCGCACAAAGCCGAGAGAAAAGCTATGCAGACCTAAGGCGCAAGGACATGGAATTGTTGGTAGGGGATCATATATTCCTAAAGGTAGCACCCCATGAGAAGGGTGCTCAGGTAGGGTAAAAAGGGGAAGCTAAGCCCTAGGTTTATCTGTCCCTTTGAGATATTAGAAAGAATTGGATCTGTGGCCTATAGAATCAGGCAATGCCCAAACTTGTCTGCAGTACATAATATCTTTCATGTATCCATACTACGGAAGTATACCCTAGATCGTTCGCACGTACTGGCTCATGAAACTCTCTTCTTGAGAGATGACATAACGTATAAAGAAGACCTAATTCAAATAATAGACAAGAAAGTCAAATGATTGAGAAACAAGGAAATCTCTCTCGTTAAGGTCTTATGGAAGAATCATAGAGTAGACGAAGCCACTTGGGAAACAGAAGGCAAATAAGAACCTTTTACCCTGACCTATTTTAGAATAAGCACTTTCGATGACCGAAAGTTTTCAATGGAGAGGAGAATTTGCAACACTCAAGGTCTCCAATAAGAGACAGTGTATAATCCTACTAGGTTGTATCTAGAAGCAAAGAACAATTAAAATTGAAAAAACATTAAGAAAATGGTACTTTTTCTAATTTTTATAAACTTTCCGAATCATTAAATTTTTTATAGAATAAGAATTACAAGGTGCTTAAAAAAGGAAGGCTCCGATCGGAGAAGACTTTTCTAGCAAAAGATTCAGAAAAATCAAGAATGAAATTATAGAAATTCTAGACGTTTCAATGGTAGTGAAAAATCCGTCTATAAATTATGAATTAGGGTAGACTATTAAGGGCAAGAAGCAATCTTAATCGAGTACCCAATCGAGAGATACAAGTTTTTTATTTTAGGGTATCGTGTTTATGGGTTTACCTCGAATTTGAGAACTATAGTCCACTGTTCATTTCCAAACTTGTTCCTGCACCTTCTAAATAAGTTTACCCATAAGTTTGGTGAAGGAAAGAGGTCCTCAAAGTGCTAGTAGGTTTTCACACGAATTAGTCCACGTTAGGTTACCCTCTAATGTTTTCCTAAGCTAAAACCTCAACTCCTAAAGCCTTACCCATGACTATTGTATAAACCTAGGTTCATCAATAATCCATGTACCAAGTACCTAGAACTATGTGAATTACGATGTGTTCTAAAAGGCCCCTATTCCTCTTTTCTTTAGGTAGGATGTCCTGCAATATGTATCATGAGCTGGATGTTATGATAGACCTACCTTTCCCATCAGCTAAACGAGATGTCCTACACAACGATTTACCAGTAGGATTATATAATTATGACAACACCACTCATGTGTTCATGGGGAGAAAATTGAAGGTTATTTTAGGGGAAGGTTTTCAGGATCAGTATATGATACATGAAACGATGACCTCTAAGTTGTAAGATCCTGAAAACATAACAAGAAGTAATATCCTAGCTTAAGGTTGTGATTAAGAACCTACTAGTAGGCTAATTACTAAGTTTTACTCACTCCATGTTTATCATTTTTTTTCAAGTAACTAAGAGTTGGTCGTGGATGAGAGTGGACTTTGGAGTGTGGGCCATGGACTAACTTCTATTTTAAATCTAGTATTTTTTGTTTTTCTTTCGAGTCTGCTTCTTATTTTGTGTTTGTAACAAATATGAATATGTAACACCCAAAAAATGAAGAAAATTAGCTCCCATAACAATAAGCCACTCAAGAAAGACCCAAAGGATAGAAAGGAAAAAAAATTAAAGGATTAAGCAAGAACAAAGGACTTAGTCAAGTCACTCACCCTAACAAGTGATTTCAAGGAGTTAGAGGCCTTTTGAAAAGGATGGGAAAGGAAAAAGTAAATGAATAGGGCAAAAAAGTCATTTTTATCAATTATCAAGAATCTTTTAGGATTTGTAACTCCTTATCTAGAAGGAATCTCAAGATTCAAAATAAGCGAAAAATGATCAAAAAGCGATGAGGTATTTGTAGAAAAATTATGGATTTTTCGAGAAAAATAATAATAAAATATTCGGAAAGTGGCAAATTACTAAAATACCCCTAGAAGAATGGACAATTACAGAAATGCCACTATAATTAGAATCAGGGCATCTACCGTGACCATCCGAGCAAAATCCTTCGAACTCAAATTTCAACCATCGGATCTCCTCCAAACTTTGATATGATCTAGAACGAACACGCACGGATTATCACATCCAAAGACTAGTATTCAAAGCCAAGGTCGATAAGGATATATCGGAGTTGATATATCTAAAAAATTATCCAGAAAGTTCGATCTCTAAATAACAAAGATTCTGGAGCTCTCAATGTCGGTTTAAGCTCCTCCTACAAAGTCTTAAGTAGGAGCAACAATACGGAATAAGAATCGAGAAAGGTCGATCCCCCAATCAAAGGCAATAAAAGTTTAGATTGTGGATCTCCTACTCTCAGATTTCTTCCAAATTCTAGAGCAATCCTCCACCATTTCTCTTCAAACTTCTAAATAACGAAGAATCTGGAGCTCTCAATGTTGGTTTAAGCTCCTCCTATAAAGTTTGAAATAGGAGAAACAATACGGAATAAGAATCGAAAAAGGTCGATCCCCCAATCGAAGACAATAAACATTTAGATTATGAGTCTCCTACTCTCAGATTTCTTCAAAAATCGAGAGCAATCCTCCACCATTTCTTTTCAAACTTATTCCACGGTTTCTCAACAAGATTACCCACAAGTTCTATGAAGGAATAGAGTGCTGAAAGTGCCTAGAAACCATTCCCCCAATTCAATCCGCCATTGAAGAACTTCAAGAAAAACTTGAAAATCCAATCCGAGTATACATGATGATTCGTCGAGCAAGAACGATTCCAATCAGTTTCTGCACCTCTAAGGAATGCTTCCATAGAAGACCACGAAGAAAAATAACCTCGAGAGCGTGTCGAATTGATGGAAATAGGTTTCGAAATTAAATTGGGAATAAGAGTCGAATTCCTATCTACGATCTCTTTTCCTTCAAATTAAAGATTCCAGCTTCAGAGGAAGAATTTGAGTAAACTTGATGAAGGAATCGAGAGATGAAACATCGTAGAACAAGCTACCCAAGAGATCAAAAATCTGGCGTTTCGAGTGTGTTGCATACCGAGAACGATTTTTGGAAATTAAGGTCTTACACTCAAAGACGTTCCTCCAAACCAATTTCTTTAGCGTGAAGAAAGGATATGGAAGAGGTTGAATGAAGAAATAAGTCCTTGAAACCCCTAGAATCGGCTACCCAATAAGAAATCCTTTATTTTATCTCCAGCGATAAATAAGATTTTGGATGAACTCTAGAAGCGAATATCTTAGGCTACGATCCACGAGAAGGTATCAAATCAAATCCCTAGCCCTTCCTTGTAATACCCATCTTTAAGTTTCACGAAGAAATCGAGGAGAGAAACTCTGTAAATGTGGCTGTACAGGCTGAGTTTCAGATGGCGGCGACGCGAAAAATGCGCATCTTCTTCCTGTTCTGAGGAAGAAAACGATAATATGGCAAGTTCAACTGAACTGTCCAAGTCAACTCAAAATTTGACCTTTTCTCGGGTTTTCTCAATTTTAACCCAATTCCAGATCGATTCTCATAGAAAATCTTATGGTTTCAGAAACTAGACACAATAAGGAGTACGTGGAAGGAAATTTGAAGTAATTCAGATACTGGAAGCTCAAGAAAGGACGTCCCAAACGTCAACGACGAGGCAAGTAGCCACCTTGAACTTTTTGTTAAGAAATACTTGTAGAAATTGCTTGGATTTTCATATGAACCCTAAAGCAAGTATGAATCAAGGACATATGTAAGAAAAACCCAAAGAATTGTGAGTTAAGACCCTGAACCGATCAAATAGCTCGAGATTTAAGTAACGTTAAAATAACCCACTAATGAGCTCCGCTGCATATCAAATTTCAAAACTGAGCATATTATATTATGTTGAGGTTAGATATGAAATTTGGTGGTCATTGGATAAGGATAAGTAGATAAACCAAGAAACGGTGTAAAATGACCATAATGCCCCTAAGGTAATTTACCTTCGGTTCATGACCTAGATGACCTTCAAATGCTATGAAATTCACCAGTAGATCTTATTTTATGAAATGTTATATGAATCCTTATCCCAAGAGGTTATATAAGGTAATGAAGTTTGGGAGTTATTGGAAAACTTTAGTTAGCGAAACCAAGATTATGGGAGAAAATGCTCATCACGATCCATATGACCTTTGCCATGAAGCACGATGTTTATAAGTTTTGTAGTCAATGTTGCCAATGTTTTGCTGCACACAAAAAATGATAGGGATGTTAAATTTTTAAGTCACTTTTGGAAAGTATGGTGGATAAATTGGATACCAAATTATTGTTTTCAACTACATGTCATCCTCAGACTCACGAGCAAACTGAGGTAGTTAATAAAATATCAGCAATATTGCTTAGGGCTATTATTTATAAGAATATTAAGTCATAAATTGAGTAACAAATTATTGTTTTCAACTACATGTCATCTTCAGATTAATGAGCAAACTGAGGTGGTAAATAGAACACTAGGAGCATTGCTTAGGGCTATTATTTGTAAGAATATCAAGTCTTGGGATGATGTTTGCCACTCATTGTTCTCTTTTTGAAGTTGCTTATGGATTTAATCCACTTACGCATCTTGATTTGCTTTCTATTCATTCTAATATTTTTGTGAGTAAAGCAGCCACAAGTAAGGCAAATGGGATCAAAACATTGCATAAAGAGGGGAAGGAGACAATTGAGAAACAAAATTTCAATGTTGGCTATAAGAATTAACAAAGGACAGAATGAAATCATTTTTCAAACCAATAACTTGGTTTGGATACATTTTCGCAAGGAGTGATTCTCATCTCAAAGGAAGACAAAGTTACATCCAAGAGGGGATGACCCTTATCAAGTTCTTGAAAGAATTAATAACAATGCATGTAAAATGATCTTCCACGAGAATTTTCACCACATTCTACTTTCAATGTTGCTGACTTGAGTCTTTTTGATGTAGGTGATTATTTTTTGATTCGAGGACGAATCCTTTTGAAGAGGGGGAAGATGATAAGGATCACGGTGTTCCAAATGTTCCAACTGGACCCATTACACGATCCAAGGCCAAGAAGATTCAACAAGCATTCATTCTTCATCTACAAAATTGGATAGGCTCGGTTAACCTATTATTTCATGTGTTACAAGCTTATTAGATTGAGGAAGGATCATTTGGAGCTTCATAAGTGAATATTTACACAGTTGAATGAGCAAATGAAGTTGCATGCATCGTTACATGAGTTGTTAGAAAACTTTATTTATTTTTAATTTCATAAATTTGTAACGGTAGAATTGTCAAATTGGCTTCGTTTTTTTTTTTTTTGGAGATTTAAGAGGATCGAGATTAAATCCCACCCACTAACTTTTTTTGTGGGAGACTATAAATACCCACAAATTATTAGGTAAAAATCATATTTGTGATGAATGAAATTGATCAATCAAGTTGAGAAGTTCCCCTTCGAAATCCGAGCATCGCGTGTGAGCCATGCAGTCACTCTTTGACATTGTGTGGTTGAGTGAAATTCTCAACCTTCTACTTATTTTTGGGATTTCTTTTCTCCCTATTCATTGTAATTTATCCTGATACAAACAAATTTATTCTTGTAGGGAATGTATTAAGCACGTAGATTTATTAATTACGGTGAACTTTTGTATAAAACGAAGTAAACACAAATGGAGTAACATGAGATAGAAGTAAACATAGTAATAAAAAAAACTACATAAACTTAAAGGAAGTGAATCCCATTTTACAATATAAATATTGTTCAATTATAGTAAAGAAGTAGTTTTGAAAACTAGCCTCTCCATATCAATCTATGTTTGGAAAACTAAAATAAAGAAAAAATAAATAAATAAAAATATTTTTCAAAAACTTAGTTGGGTGTGAAATTTTGCTTAAAATTCAAATGTTTTCTTTTCTATTCTTTTTTTATAAAAGGATAAAACACATAATTTTGAAATAAAACAAAAAATAAAATAGTTATCAAATGGGCCTAATTTTTAACATATCTTTCCCAAAGGAATGCATGGGCTCTAGTGCCAATGCTGCTTCAGCTATGTGATAGACCATGGCATAATAGTAGGTTTTAAAGCACAAAAATATGTGGATAAATTTCATATATTGAGGTTGGATAAATTTCATATATTGAGGGGCGGAAAACATATACACACGGGCAACTAAAAATGATAGATCCACTATAAGGGCATTTGGTCTAGTGGTATAATTTTTTTTTACAAATTAGGTGGAATGAACAAACAAAAATAATGAGTTTAAAATTACCAAACAAACTGTTTCAAATGGAATGGAGACATAAGACCATTCGAAAAAAGAAGAGGACAAAAGAAAAATATTAAATACATTTTCAACTAATGCATTTGGTTGAGAGATATTATGGCCAATATAAGAAAAATATAAGAAAAATATAGCATACTAAAATGACTGTTATTATTCGTATCAAACCAATAACAATTCATATCAGCTAAATCTTCCAATTGATAATTAGGCCAGAGAATGAACTTGAATTTATTTTTATATCTATCAATATGTTTGCTACTTTTATCTAAAATTTAATCACAAGTTTTTCTTATTTGCATTGTAAAATTATGTATTTCTATGGATATCATTTCTATTTCTAGAATTGAAACAAAAGCATGTGGATAAATTTCAAATATTGAGGCGCATAAAAGATAGATTCACTACAAGGCATTTGGTCTAGTGGTATGATTCTCGCTTCGGGTGTGAGAGGTATCGAGTTTGATTCTCAAAATACCCCCAACAATTATATCAAATTGAAGCATGCAATATAATAAGATTTGAAATAGGTTTTTTTAAACCTCGAACCAAGAAGTAATTCAGATGGATATATGGAAAGCAAAAAAAAAAAGGAAGCTATATTTAATTATAATTTACAAAGGGTCTTTATAACATGTTAATTGAAGAGAGAAAACAACAAGAATAAACAAACAAAGGAAATTTGTGTATGTATGATTGTTTATAACTTACTTTTTCGGGACTTGGACCATAAACAGTCATCTACTCTTACTCCTACTCCCTTCTCTAAGAATCAACATAGCATAATCATTCCATGAAGGCCGAGGCAGTCTTATAAAAGAAGATGAGGGTACCACTTTCAAATCATTCTATGAGGACTTAGAGAAAGTTTTGTAAAAGAAGATGAGGGTACCACTTTCTATTGCAGAATTTCTATGTGAATAGAGAATGAACCATATTCTTTGGAGATAAGATAGAGCCTCGAGCCTAACTTCAAAGGCATTACACAAATTGTTCTATGATATTTTCTCTAGGAACTCTTTGTTATGTTGTCCGTTGAAGGTGTCAGGAAAGGGACACACATTCTCTATTGCACTGATCTCCCAATAGAAGTTTTACCCAGGTCATCTGTCGTCACAACCCTTTTAAGGAAGATGTCCCCAAATAACCAGTGAACAATAACATTTAAAGAAGTTTCAGAGAGCGAGAAGAGGATTGTGATAGAAGTTGCCCTAGGTAAAACTTCTTTAAATGTCTTAGCCAATCATGACCTCATAATGAGGAGTCTCTTGGACAACAATAACATATGGACAACAAATGTCTTAGCCAATTGTGACGGTCATGATTGCTCAAGGCGTGTCGTCTAAATAATCGGTAAACAATAACATTGCCCAAATAACCGCCTTGGACAACAAATTGTTTACAAGAATAGCTGAGACATGCAACATGCAACCACAGGCAACACGCCTTGGGCAATCATGACTGTGACATCTGCCCCCACACAATTTATTGGATGAGGCTTGCTTTAGGTCTCTCGATGCGCTTCCAGCTGATCTCATAATGAGGAGTCTCTTCCAAACTACTAAGAGCTGTTGAAAATCACTTCTCGGTTTGTTGAGTCTTCATGTCTTATCTGTTCGTGTCTTTCCTACTTTCTTCGCTTGAAACTTTTTTCTTATTTGTATGACGTCATACCACCTGCTTCTGCTTGATGTTTTCTTGGTCGAAATAATAACGTTTCAAGTTACTAACGTGGACAACAAGGTTAGTCTGCATCCATAAGAGCAATTGGATTCTATATGATGTCTTCGTAATCTTTTGGGTAACTTTAACTAGTCCATAGTATTTTCACACCAGTTTTTGGTTCTTGTTGCTTTGAACTCGAAGTTTATTTGAACTTAACTTATATGGACTCTTTATTTTTCTTGAAATTATTGTGGTTGATGCTTCCGACTAACCCTTCTCTTCATCCGTCTAGATGATATTTATGTGTGAACATGTGTTGCTTTAGTGGTCTGTTTCTGTCTCCCTTCTTCAGTATCTAACCTTGTTTTTGTCTCTTCTGGTGGGGATAAATCCATTATCTGACCTTGTTTTGCGTCGTGGTGTTCATGTAGTGGCAACAAGGTTTCTATTGAGGTTGGCTCACTCGAGCTCCCCTTTTCAATTACAACAGTAGCAGCAAACGTAGATTCATCATGGCTATGATTCTTTCTCAACTGTAGTATCGACATCATTTTCAACCCTCTTGGTTGATGGATGTTTTTCTGAATGATCATCGGGTTAGACTCCATTACTACTAGACATTTTGCTAGGGGCATGTAAATGACTTTGTGTTTAAGCAGAACGTTCATTTCTGACACGACATCGAAGTCATCCATTTCAACTATCACTAAACAATTTGCCTAGTCCAAGGCTCCAGCTTGATTAGAGTTCTCATTGTGACTCTTAAGACAGGCAAAGCTTCCAATTTGACGGCGTTCATCTTTCCTGTATCTTGATGCCAAAGGATGTTAAAATATTTTGCATCGGTCTCCATCATGAGTTGTAGGTGGCTCTAGAGTTGAGAATGGTGTTCCTTACTATTTTGTGCTTTACCCAAACCTCAACATACATAATATATATATATTCATTTAACTATAACACATATGGTCCATGAAAGAATTGTAACTCTTATGCTCATTAATATTATAATGGCTACTACCTAAATTATAACCTAAAGTTGATAATTGATGTCCAATTAGCCAACCCTAAATTTGTAATCATTGTGGAGTGATTGAAATTACAATGGAAGTAGTTTAAATTCCTAGTATCTTAAAGGAAGTTGGTCTCTTCTAATAAAACACGAAGTTCTCTTTAATATCATTAATACAATTATGCTAGACATGAAACTAAAACTGCGTTCAATTTAACTCCATTTTATTGTCATCTTGAATGACGGGTAGGATATATTATTGATTTACCTTGATATTTCATATTAGTTAAGCTTTTTGCAAAATCACAATTAAACAACAACAACGATGAACTTGGGTCTGTTTATTATTTTAAAGAAAATTTCTTTCTCCATCTTATTCCTAATAACTCTGCAACTAAATTCATATTATGCTAAGAAACAAATTTTTTGGGTTGTAGTTTATTCCATAACACTTGCATATTAGAACAATTCAACATTACATGCCTTACAAGTAAAATACTAGACCATCAACTTTTTATTTTATAGTCCAACAACCGCTCAAGAAAATAGATTTCAAACTTGAGAGAAAAAAATATATTGAGTAGGAGTTAAAAATGTTGCATTTTTGTTAGAAAGGGCATTTGGTCTAGTGGTATTATTCTCGCTTAGGGTGTGAGAGGTCCCGAGTTCAATTCTCGGAATGCCCCTATCTTCTTTTCTCACAAGATGAGCAGCAGCACCAACCCTTTTAATATCATTTACTTGTGTACTCCACATATGTAATTATTCTTTTTTCTTCTCTCTATAGTAATTATCGCAAACTCCACATATGTAATTATTCTTTTTTCTTCACTCTATAGTAATTTTTACTTCTCTCTATAGTAATTATCGCAAATCTTCTCTCTATAGTAATTACCGCAAACTCTATTTAATTATTCTTTTTTCTTCTCTTTATAGTAATTTTTATTCTCTCTATAGTAATTATCGCAAAACCTATGTAATTATTCTTTTTTCTTCTCTCTATAGTAATTATCGCAAACCCTATTTCATTATTCTTTTTTCTTCTCTCTATAGTAATTATCGCAAAACCTATGTAATTATTCTTTTTTCTTCTCTCTATAGTAATTATCGCAAACCCTATTTCATTATTCTTTTTTCTTCTCTCTATAGTAATTTTTACATCTCTCTATAGTAATTATCGCAAAACCTATGTAATTATTCTTTTTTCTTCTCTCTATAGTAATTATCGCAAACCCTATTTCATTATTCTTTTTTCTTCTCTCTATAGTAATTTTTACATCTCTCTATAGTAATTATCGCAAAACCTATGTAATTATTCTTTTTTCTTCTCTCTATAGTAATTATCGCAAACCCTATTTCATTATTCTTTTTTCTTCTTTCTATAGTAATTATCGCAAACCCTATGTAATTATTCTTTTTTCTTCTCTCTATAGTAATTATCGCAAACCCTATGTAATTATTCTTTTTTCTTCTCTCTATAGTAATTATCGCAAACCCTATGTAAATAATTTAACAGTTCTTCTCTCCATAGTAATTATCGCAAACCCTATGTAAATAATTTAACAGCGGTCGAGATCTAAAAGATATAATAATAATTGCTCATGGATTTCATTAACAAAGAAAATAAATGAAATAATGATGATACATTCCATGAACAACTTAATATATAGCCCATAATAAGGGCATTTGGTCTAGTGGTATGATTCTTGCTTTGGGTGTAAGAGGTCTCAAGTTCGATTCTTGAAATGCCCCTCTAAAAGAAAAAAAGGACAATTTTGAAAGAAAAAAAAAAACAAAAAAAACAAAATAGTTTAGTTATCAATGGTTCCAACCCAAAGGAATGCGTGGACTTTTCAATCAAATAGGTCGTCTCTTGTCAGAATCCTTTTAAGAAAGATGCGCCCAGATACCCTTTCTTTATGGTATCGGTCATGCTATTTGAATAGCCTGAAGTCATCATAGCCTCTTCACCAGTTTCGAAGACTCCTTCGGCATCAATGTGCTCCAATGAAAGAGATCAGACCCTTTCCTGAACTAAAACCGAGCACAAAACGCCGAGGAGAAAGTCGAAAGCGAGCTCTTTTCGCGTATACGCAATCTCGAAAGCGAGCTTTGTACCTTATTGTTGACCGAATCGGATGCACGTCTGGCCTAAATTCTCTCTCAGTCACCAAGAAACGAAAGGAAGATCAGATCTGAAGTTTACGGAAGATCAGATCTGAAGTTTACGAATCGAAGAGAAAATGGATCTGAGTTCTACACGCTTTCATTTACAAAAGCTTCGCTTGCCTACGGTACTTTATTCAGGATGTGCAACAATACGGTCATCTCTCAGCCGTGTATAGAGAATTCCTTGATAATTTTCTTGGCGGATAACACAAATGAAATCGCTTCCCTGACCGCCCATCTTATGAGTTCATTCTTATCTTGTCACAATCCTAGAACTGTATTCTTTCTAGGAACTTTTAAGTCAAATAGGTCATCGATTGTCACAATCCTTTTAAGGAAGATGCGCCGAAATAACCGATGAAGAAGTTTCAGAGAGCCATATCACCTTGATGTGGTATTTTCAGGGGTCAAAGTGCAAAGCCCCGTAGTCCATCCGTGGTTAGGAAGGCAGGCATGTTGTCCACTGTCGTCACAATCCTTTTAAGAAAGATGCGCCCAAAGATACTTATATAAGGATTATTATATCATTATGGCTATGCCATTTTTATAAATAAAAGAGAGTAATGTACCACTAGCACATATAGAGAGAGGAAAGATACTTATATAAAGATTATTATATCATTATGCCTATGCCATTTTTATAGATAAAAGAGAGTAATGTCCAACAAGCACATATAGATTGAGGACTTATTGTAAGTAAAGAAAGCAATCTAGTAGTTATACTGCTACTTATGGAGAGGGAATTTGATGAACTCCACAAAAGATAAGAGCTTATAGGATGGCGGTAGCGTCCAATGCATATGACGGACCTTCTTCACAATTGCAATATCTGACCAATGAGTATTATTGTCATTTATAGCTTCTATCACAATAATATAAAATTTGGGGTCAAAGCCTATATGGGACTGAAAAGACCATTCACCACACGCTTGTAAATTAAATTATATCTACCACCTCTGAAATTTTCCACGGCAAACCTTCTAACAGCTTGTACTTCTTCATCATTGACATCCTTAATTGGAACTAAAATTTAAGGCAAATCTTCTCCACGACTCACTTTGGAACACTTTTATAGATAGTTTCAACAAACTTACTTTGCTCGTGAATACTTTGGAGTTCAATATTTATAGTTGGAGAACGCTATTCAAATTGATATGGTCGAATTTTACAACAAAGTCTAATTGAGCCTCCCTCTATTAGGAGATAGCTTCGAATCAAATTCTTTAGTTTGGACAATGGTTGCATTGTTTTAGTCAAACAACCAAGACTAGTGTGTTACCAATAGTATAAACATTTTGTACGTGTATTTTCTTACATATTAACAATTGTATACAAATAATAATTAAATATATGAGTAGAAGTTTGGACGAAGTTTTATTAAATAGGTAATCTTAAATTATATCTAAAAATATATAAGATTTTTTTTTTTTTTTTTTTATATACGAGAACAAAACACAAATTCAACAAGATGTCATTCATGCCATGTTTTAATTTTTATTCTTTCTTATTTCTCAAAGATTAAAAAAAAAAAAACAATTATCCTCCCTCAAATATGGTTTGTTATTTGATTATTTTCTCTTGAGTGAATTTTAAGTGAAACACATTCTCTACCCAAGTAATTGCCAGATCCAAGCTTCACACTAAGAGGAATCAAATCCCAAGTATCAACGTCATTAAGTGTCAATTTTTATTCTTCATCTCAACATAAATTAAACTTATTTTCGTGAAGATATCTATTTATAAAAGCAAAAAATCTCAAAGTAAAAAAAAAAAAAAACAAAAAAAGAGATATACATACTAGACATAAATATGTTACCAAATAGATATGGTAATGTCATTCTTAAAAATCTAGGACACGAATATGACAATGATACATTAATTAAAAAGAATACTAAATTAATATTAACTTAATCAACAAAAATTTGTATTTTTTTAAAATTATAATCTATATTAATAAAAAATACCATTGAACTTTGCAATTTATCTATAAAAAAAAAATCATAATTATTTAAAAAAAAATAGTTGAATTTTCAAAAAAAAAAAAAAAAACTTCAAAACTAGTCTTTAACTTTCAAAAGTGTTTAAAAAAAAGATAGATGGGGAGAAAATTGAAGGTTATTTTAGGGGAAGGTTTTGAAGATCAGTATAAGATCCCGAAAACATAACAAGAAGTAATATCCTAGCTTAAGGTCGCGATTAAGAACCTACTAGTAGGCTACTTACTAAGTTTACTCACTCCATGTTTATCATTTTTTTTCAAGTAACTAAGAGTTGGGCTTGGATGAGTGGACTTTGGAGTGTGGGCCATGGACTAAGCTCTGTTTTTAATCTAGTATTTTTTGTTCTTCTTTTGAGTCTGCTTCTTATTTTGTGTTTGTAACGAATATGTATATGTAACACCCCAAAAATGAAGAAAATCATCTCCCATAAGAATAAGCTGCTCATGAAAGACCCAAAGGATCGAAAGGAAAAAAAATTAAAGGATTAAGCAAGCACAAAGGACTTAGTCAAGTCACTCGTGTACCCCAACAAGTGATTTCAAGGAGTTAAAGGCCTTTTGAAAAGGACTGGAAAGGAAAAAGTAAATCAAAAGGGCAAAAAAGTCATTCTATCAATTATCAAGAATCTTTCTAGATTTGTAATAAGGAATCTCAAGATTCAAAATAAGCAAAAAATGATAAAATAAAATAAAAAAAAGAGCTATGAGAAATTTGTAGAAAAATTATGGATTTTTTTAGAAAAATAATAATCAAATATTCAAAAAGTGGCAAATTACCAAAATACCACTGGAAGAATGGATAATTACAAAAATGCCACTATAATTGGAATAAGAGCATCTACTGTGACCATCCGAGCAAAATCTTTCGAACTCAAATCTCAACTATCGGATCCCTCCAAAATTTGATATGATCTAGAACGAACACGCACGGATCATCACATCAAACGACTAGTATTCAAAGCCAAGGTCGGTAAGGCTATCATCGAAGTTGATACCTCCAAACAATTATCCAGAAAGTTTGATCTCTAAATAACGAAGATTCTGGAGCTTTAAATGTCGGTTTAAGCTCCTCCTATAAAGTCTGAAGTAGGAGCAACAATACGGAATAAGAATCGAGAAAGATCGATCCCCCAATCGAAGGCAATAAGCGTTTAGATTGTGGGTTTCCTACTCTAAGATTTCTTCCAAATTCGAGAGCTGAAACGTCGTAGAATAAGCTACCCACGAGATCGAAAATCTGGCATTTCGAGTGAGTTGCATACCGAGAACGATTTCTGGAAATTAAGGTCCTACACTCAAAGACGTTCATCCCAACCAATTCCTTTAGCCTGAAGATAGGATATGAAAGAGGTTGAATGAAGAAATAAGGCCTTGAAACCCCTAGAATCCGCTACCCAATAAGAAATCCTTTGTTTTATCTCCAGCGATAAATAAGATTTTGGATGAACTTTGGTAGCGAATATCTTAGGCTACGATCCACGAGAAGTTATCAAATAAATCCCTAGCCCTTTCTTGTAACATCCATCTTTAAGTTTCACGAAGAAATCGAGGAGAGAAATGTTGTAAATGTGGCTGTACAGGCCGAGTTTCAGATAGCGGCGATGCGAAAATATGCGCATCTTCTTCCTGTTCAGAGGAAGAAAACGATGATACGGCCAGTTCAACTGAACTGTCCAAGTCAAATCAAAATTTGACCTTTTCTCGGGTTTTCTAAGTAGATCTTATTTTATGAAATGTTGTATGAATCCTTATCCCGTGAGGTTATATAAGGTAATGAAGTTTGGGAGTTATTGAAAAACTTTAGTTAGCGAAACCAAGATATGGGAGAAAATGCTCATCACGATCCATATAACTTTACCTCTTAGGATAACTAAAGTGGTATCCCTGAAATAATAGATTCCCCAGATGTACCCTTGGTCTCTAATAGCTACTACGCTGCACAATATCATGCTGGGCTATTCCTAAGAACTTATAAGTTCCAAGGTTGACCCTATTTCTCTTTAGGTGGGATGCTATGGTATATGTAACATAGCAGGATTCCATGATGAACTTATTATCTCCCTCACCTAAATGAGATGCCCTGCACAACGATTTGCTAGCAGGATGCCACGATTATGACAACGCCACCTATGCACTCATGGGGAGAAAATGAAATGTTACTTCGGAAGAGTTTTCATGGTTAAAATACGATGCATGACATGACAACCTCTAAGGTTTAGTTCCTGAAAAACGAAACAAGAAATCATATCCTAGTTCAAGGCTTAGACATGTTCATGATGCCTTGGAAGGCATGAAGCGAGGCAAGTTCGGAATAACTCAAGAATGTTACATTACCAATGAGATGCCCTACACAACGATTTGCTAGTAGGATGCCACGATTATGACAACGCCACCTATGCACTCATGGGGAGAAAATGAAATGATACTTCGGAAGAGTTTTCATGGTTAAAATACTATGCATGACATGACAACCTCTAAGGTTTAGTTCCTGAAAAACGAAACAAAAAATCATATCCTAGTTCAAGGCTTAGGCATGTTCATGATGCCTAGGAAGGCATGAAGCGGAGCAAGTTCGGAATAACTCAAGAATGTTACATTACCAACTATTTTGACAAGGAGGGTTGTAGAGAACCCTTAAATTGGAACCAGGATGCTAAGAAATTAAAAAAACTTTATTTTTGACGTTGAACAATACTTGAAAGTTACAGGAACTTGCTCATAGGACCTAAGAGTTACGTTGGTCACAATGCATCTCATGGACGGTGGCGCTCGAAGGTGGATGATATAAAAAATGGGTCATGCACCATAAACTCATGGGAAGACTGTTGATGGAATTGATGCAATCGACGCTCCCCTTGATGGGTTGCCAATTAAAGACCTGACGTTTGATGTTGACTCTTTTGAAGAAAAAGCCACACGATCGAACACCTCGAAATGTCGCGGTAGCTCTAAGAACTCTATCATACGACCTGAGAGTTGAGGGCTAGAAGAACTTTCTCGTACGACCTGAGAGTTACGTTAGCCTCAATGCATCTCATGGACGATGCAAAACTATGGTAGTGCTTGAAGGTGAATGGTATAAAAAATGGGTCATGCACCATAAACTCATGGGAAGATCGTTCATGGAATCGATGCAATCGACGCTCCCCTAGATGGGTTGCCAATCAAAGACCTAACATTTGATATTGACTCTTTTGAAGAAAGAGCCACACAATCTCACACCTCGAAATGAGAACTTGATTGAGTTTGACAAAATTGAAATAAAATCACTAAAAAAAATCAAAAAAATTGAAAAAAAATTAGCCTTATGACACTTCCTTCAACTCGAAAGGCGGTAAATCAAGGATTCCTTCACCCAAGACCCATGATCCAACTCCCAACATGGAAATGATAAGCTATAGAATCATTCCAAGAACCTCAATGGATGGGTTACAAACTCACATTACCAATCTCGACAACTGGATGTGTCATCGGCGTTAGAAAAATGACCGCATCAGAGCAAGTCATGGGGATAGAAGATCCCGTTGAAGGATGATAGACCAACCGTAATCTTCAGCCCAATGAGTCAAGCTTTTGTAGAAGCAAGAACCCTTGTATTAAAGAAATTAACTCCTTTCTTATACAAAATTTGGATCAACCAAGGGATAAAGCTACAATTAGATAATGAGATCCAAGATTGAGAAACAAGATTTGGATCAACCACTCATGAAATGATGCTTGCAACTTCATCCACTACTTCAACCGTGCAAATATTTACTTTTGAATCTCCAAATGGTCTTGACTCAAACGAATCAGCTTGTAACACATGAAATGATGGTTGAACCTAGCCTATCCAATTTTGTAGATGAAGTATGAATGCTGGTTGAATCTTCTTGGCCTTTGGTTGTGTAATAGGTCCAGTTTGAACACCATGATTCTTATCATCATCCCACTCTTCAAAAGGATTCGTCCTCGAATCAGAAAAAATCATCACCTACATCAAAAGGACTCAACTCAGCAACATTGAAAGTAGAATCTACACCGTGATTCTTATCATCATCCCCCTCTTTAGGATTCGTCCTCGAATTAGAAAAATCATCACCTACATCAAAAGGACTCAGCATAGCAACATTGAAAGTAGAATGTATTGACGATTCTACGCAACATTGAAAGTAGAATGTATTGACGATTCTACGGGAACATCAATTTTATTGTTCTAAGTCATCTAAAAAAAGGAAAAAAGGAAATCATCTAAATTTAGATAAGGGAACATCAATTTTATTGTTCTAAGTCATCTAAAAAAAAGGAAAAAAAGAAATCATCTAAATTTAGATAAGATAGTAAGTAGTGCTAATTCATTGAAAAAAGGGAAAAAAGAAAAAAAGAAGTAGTAAGTTGCTAATTCATTGAAAAAAGGGAAAAAAGAAAAAAAGAAATCAGGTGCGATGAACTAAGTGCAGTGAACGTGGATCGAACACGTGACCTTTAGATCTTTAGTTTAACGCTCTCCCAACTAAGCTATCCCCGCAATCAGTAGAAATGAAAAGTCATCAGTAAATATATTTTCGCTGATTCATTGAGATTTTAACAAGAAATAATGACTAATTTTTTTTATTGAATAGTCAGGTTATGCAAATAGAAACAGGTGCGGTGAACGTGGAGATCGAACACATAACCTTCAAATCTTAAATCTGACGCTCACCAAACTGAGCTATCCCCGCTAACATTAAAAATGAAAGTTTTTAAGTAAAGGTATTTCGGCTAATTAATTGAAATTTTAGAAAGAAATGATCACTAATTTTAGATTGAATAGTCAAATTGTGCAATGGATCGAACACGAGACCTTCAAATCTTCAATCTAACGCTCTCTCAACTGAACTATCCACATTAACGCTAAAAATGAAAATTCATCCGTAAAGGTATTTTCGCTACTTCATTGAAATTTTAAATAGAAATAATCACTAATTTTTTAATAAGATATTCAAGTTATCCAACTTGTATAAGGTGCGGTGAACTATAACACGTTGGGTATTTCCGATAATTCATTGAGATTTTAGAAAGGAACAATGACTAATTTTAGATTGAATAGTCGGGTTATGCAACTAGAATTAGGTGCGGTGAATGTGGAGATCAAACACGTGACCTTCAAATCTTCAGTCTGACGCTCTCCCAACAGAGCTTCCATAAAAGACCACGAAGAAAAATAACCTCGAGAGCGTGCCGAATTGAAGGAAATAGGTTTCAAAATTAAATTGGGGATAAGAGTTCCTATCTACGGTCTCTTTTCCTTCGAATTAAGGATTCCTCTAGCTTCAGAGGAAGAAGTTGAGTAAACTTGATCAAGGAATCGAGAGCTGAAACGTCGCAGAATAAGCTACCCACGAGATCGAAAATCTGGCATTTCGAGTGATTTGCATACCGAGAACGATTTCTAGAAATTAAGGTCCTACACTCAAAGACGTTCCTCCCAACCAATTCCTTTAGCCTGAAGATAGGATATGAAAGAGGTTGAATGAAGAAATAGGGCCTTGAAACCCCTAGAATCCACTACCCAATAAGAAATCCTTTATTTTATCTCCAGCGATAAATCAGATTTTGGATGAACTTTGGTAGCGAATATCTTAGGCTACAATCCACGAGAAGTTATCAAATAAATCCCTAGCCCTTTCTTGTAACATCCATCTTTAAGTTTCACGAAGAAATCGAGGAGAGAAATGTTGTAAATGTGGCTGTACAGGCCGAGTTTTAGATGGCGGCGATGCGAAAAAATGCGCATCTTCTTCCTGTTCAGAGGAAGAAAACGATGATAAACTGGCCATCCAAGTCAAATCAAAATTTGACCTTTTCTCGGGTTTTCTCAGTAGATCTTATTTTATGAAATGTTGTATGAATCCTTATCCCGTGAGGTTATAAAAGGTAATGAAGTTTGGGAGTTATTGGAAAACTTTAGTTAGGGAAACCAAGATATGGGAGAAAATGCTCATCACGATCCATATAACTTTACCTCCTAGGATAACTAAAGTGGTATCCCTGAAATAATAGATTCCCCATATGTACCCTTGGTCTCTAATAGCTACTACGTGCACAATATCATGCTGGGCTATTCCTAAGAACTAATAAATTCCAAGCTTGACCCAAGACGTTATGCATAAACCTAGGATCACCAAAAATTCAAGAAAACACCTAGGTTAATGCAAACATCATGCTTAACAAGTTGCTAGAATCCATGCCTGAAGTAATCATTATCTCACTTCACGAAGTGTACCGCGAGGCCCCTATTTCTCTTTAGATGGGATGCTATGGTATATGTACCATGAGTAGGATTCCATGATGAACTTATTATCTCCCTCACCTAAATGAGATGCCCTGCACCACGATTTGCTAGCAGGATGCCAAGATTATGACAACGCCACCTATGCACTCATGGGGAGAAAATTAAGAGTTACTTCGGAAGAGTTTTCATGGTTAAAATACGATGCATGACATGACAACCTCTAAGGTTTAGTTCCTGAAAAATGAAACAAGAAGTCATATCCTAGCTCAAGGCTTAGACATGCTCCAAATTACCAACTATTTTCTGTAAGGTGTATTTTATATGACATGAGAATAAATTCAATTCAAGTTGGTTGGAGCAAGTTGGGAACCTAAAACTCATGTTAGTTATTATGGGTTCAAATGATTACTTTAGAAACATACAAGATTGAGAACCAACGAACCAACAACAATACCTCAAGCAGAGATCATGTTCATGAAGCCTTGGAAGGCATGAAGCGGAGCAAGTTCGGAATAACTCAAGAATGTTACACCTTATGCCTCAAGAAATTTTGTGTTTTCGCATCAAATGCTAGGTAACACCCTTTTATTTTAAAATGTCTTGTGTTGTCGTTTCCTATTCTGTGTTTTCGCATCAAGGTCATTTCATAAAGGCCCTACCAGGAGTTGAACCCAAGTGCTAACCACTGCACCATAAAATCCCTTATAAAAATTTATTTTGGAATGATTTTCCTATTTTATGCATATTCCACGAGAAGAGAGATCCTATCACGAGTCAAACTAAGTTATTGGATTCAAAGTTCTAGAGATGTTTTATCTAACTCGTTGTGATCTTGAGCACCTTTATAGTGGTTGTAGAAGTAACCCTCCAGTGTTGATTGAAGCTCTTGAAGAACATGTAATTTTATATATTTCTTATAGTTAATTTATATATTGTTGTATATTACAAACAAATTAAAATAATACTTTACATCCCAGTCTTTCTTTCTTCCGTGCAAAACTTAACATGAAAACTATATTATTTCAATATTCACTCAAGAAACAAGGGGTGAAAACTATATTATTTCAAACCCTCCATTATTGCTTTTACTTTGCGTGAAAATGCTTCCACTAAATCATGTTGCTAACTAGGTTGTTTGGTTCGGTTCAATTCTTGGGTCCACTAGATTGAATCGACCTAGCTCAATTAAACTCTTGATAATATAAAAATCATAAGTTTCTTAAATTACGTTAACTTAAAAGTTTTAACCCCTAATTTTTTTTAGAATGTTTAGCTTTGTTTCTAGTTGATTTCTAAATGCTTAGAAGTATCTAATAAGACTTCTATTTAAGGAACTTTTCTCTATAAAAGATGTAAGACTTCAGGTTTATTATTAAGGAATTTCAAATGAGTGATTTGATATATCACAGAGGACAAAAAATATTTATTTGTTTCAAATATCTTATGTCGACCATTCTTTTTTGTCAAGTATTTTGAATATTATAGTTGTGAATTACTAATGGCATTAGATTTAATCTCATTAATAACAATATCCCAAAACTCAGGTAAAGATGACATCAAAATTAATACTTTAATTTCATCTTCAAAATTTATTTCCACTTGACTCAGTTGACTTGTAATCATAATAGTCACCGTGCACAAATATTTACCACCTTAAAAGGTAAAAATTATAAAGAGTACAAGAGAAGAGTGCTTAAAATAGTTTCAAAATATAGAAAAAAAAATAGTAGGAATTGGTCAAAGTCAACATCCATTGATCACTTATGGCACAACACAACACAGATGAGGGTAACATTTTTTTATTTCTCTACTATATTAGGCCCTTTGGTTTATTGGCTTTTCAAGATGGAGACATGAATTTTTCTATGTTTGAAATAAATTTGGTTTGATTGTTTTCGAGTTAGCATTGGTACCATCAAAACTTATTTATTTCTTTGAAATGTTTGAGTTTACAATTTACATGTTTTCATTTTTCTACTTTGTCTGCCTGTATTTAGAAATGAAGAAAAATTAGTCTGAAGGTTTTAGGCAGGCAGATTGTTATAATTCTAATTTTTAACTAAAAAAAAAAATTAGTCTCGTTCTCACGCTTAAAACTACCCTATAGGTATGATCGACCTATTATCTGTTGGCTTTTTTGCCTTAATCTTTTGATGATAACAAAACTACCTTCAATTATTAACAATTCTCAGTATTTTTGTCCACAGTGTAAGGTTGGGAACAACGATTTCAACATCTTTTTTGGTTCACTCAAATTATTCTAGTCAAAAAAAATACCCGACGTGATGATGTGGTGGCAAAATTGACATTATGGACCAATAAATTTCAAAACAAAATACCTGACGTGATGATATGGTGACAAAATTGATGATGTGATGACAAAATTGACATCATGGACCAGCGGCAAAATTGACATCATAGACCAATCGAAGTATGACATTTATAAATTTGGTAGAGTAACAAATGGTGGAGTTTTCAATTATATTTATAAAAGTTTTCCATTACTTTTAAATTATAAAATCATTCCAATTACATTTATAAAGATTTCTATGAATGAAATTATAAAGAAATTATAAAGATTTCATTTTTGGTTACCTTTTAAATGGAAAGAAATAATAAAGATTTCATTAACCTTTATGAAAACTAGTGGTTACTTTTAAATGAAAAAAAAAATATATAATGATTTCATTTATGAAAACGAGTTATTACTTTTAAATAGAAAGAAATTATAACGATTTCATTTAGTTTTCATAAAGATAATTATTTGAATTACAAAATCATTCCAATTATAAGGATTTAATTTAGATTTATAAAACTTTTAATTATTTTTAAAATGTTACTCACAGTTTTCATTAACATTTTTTATAGTATTACATTTAAATATGTTATATATATATATATATATATATAATAAAAATGAATTTAAAATGTTTTTAATATTTATTTAAAATAATATATATATAAATGAAACATGTGGTCTATGATTTTTTACGATAAATTTAAAAATAAATAAATATTATTTTTCGTGGTTCATGTTTCGGTTCACGTTTTAGTAGTCCGTACCAATTCCTATTTTTACAACTTGATCGATATTTAAACTCATCACCTCTTAGTATTTTTCACAACACAACACACAGAACCTCTATCTAATTTTTTTTTTTTAAAAAGCCTCTATTGTTACCCTCTCCAAAGCTTCCAATTCTATTTTTTTTATCTTATTCTGAGAGATGTCTATTATTTCAGAGTGTTGTGGTGTGTTTCTATAAGATTTCAGACAATTGTACTGGTTTGATCCTAAGTCGTGGAAAGGATTGAGTTTGCTCTTGAACTCGTAAAAAGAGCGGTGTACTGGTTTGATCTTGATCCGTGGAAATGATTGAGTTTGCTCTTGCACTCGTAAAAAGAGCGGTGTAGCGGTTGGGCTCTGATCCGAGGAAAGAGTCAGAAAGTTTTATTCAAATTCCCAAGAAGTGATTGTGGAGTGGAGTAGGTCGAGTTTGACTGAACCACTATAAAACTATTACATTTTCTAACCTTTTCCTATTTAAGTTCTATACTAAAACAAAAATTAATAATTACATTGTTGAAACCCTATTCACACCCCGTGGGTTGTCATATTGATCCAACATTATCCTTCCACCAATAGGAGCAAAAGGCAACGTTACTATGTGAAACTAGTTTCATGTCATTCATTCAACAATAAGGGTGTTAGCATGCATTTGGAAATGAACCCATATTTAAAAAATTTAGATAAAATAGAAAAGAATTGTTATCTCAAAGACAATGATACTATGTGAAACTAGCCTCAAGATGCTTCTTTAACTCTTAGGGGCGGTAAACCAACGGTTCCTTCACCCAAGACCCATGGCCCAACTCCCAATATAGAAGGGATAATCTAGAGAATCATTCCAAGAACCCTAACGGATGGGTTATAAACTCAGATTATCAAGCTCGACAACAAACAATGTCGCCGGCAAACTTAGGAAGACTACATGAAATTACGAATATATCAATGTAGGATTTTTTAATTTACCGATTTTTAAAATGTTAAATTATGTAAAATTACTGGCAAAGAAGAATATTTTAGAGAGCTCTTCCTTTTTATTTAAGATTTTGATATTTAAGAAAAGAGAAAATGAATAAAAGTAGGAGACATTTTATGGATTTAAGAGGAGTAAGTGAAAACAAAAAGGGAGTCATGACCCATTTTCGGTGGGTTCTCGAACCACGGATTGCAAGTTAAAAGTGGTTGAAAACAAAGTAAAATGTTTTCTCGAAATAAAAAAAGAATTAAAATATAATGAACATATATATTTACATTATATTCAAAATAGAGTTGATAGGTTCATAGTACAAAATAAGGGAAATGTTGAAAAATATCATTTTAAAACGTAAAAAATAGTTGGTGTTGTTTGTCTAGGGTAACTACTCTTAGTTACATGAATGAAATATGATAATTGATTCTCTGTCCTCTTTGACAATTTTAGATACCTCCATATCTGATATTTGATGCATCACGTTTCATTATGAGATCTGCCCTTGAGTCAATAAGACTTAAGCACAGAGTTTATTTGACTAATGATTTGATTTTTTTGAGTGGTAGAGATATCCCTTACAAATCAAGAATTTGTATTATTTTGAAGACACTCATCAAGACATTTATAGATGTGCCTGATATCTTGAAGGATATAAGACATGTAATGGAGAGAACCTAATTTTTTTTGAAGTTGCCTTTTCTATGATACGTCATCACCAAAGTTTGAGACAAAGACCATTTGATGGGTTTTAATAAGGCTCAAATAAATTTAAAATCCAAGAAAATGGATCTGAGTTTGATATTATTTGATTTTGGGTATGGACACAACTAGTTGATTTCTTTTGATTACATTAATGAATATATGTAGATGTTTAAAGTGTTGATCTTAATGGTTTTAGAAAATATCAACACATCATCAATATAAACTATCGAAATTTTTTGAAAGGATTGAAAATATCATTCATAATCTTCTGAAATTCGGATTGAGCGTTTTTTAGCCTAAATGGCATGACGTTCCTCTCATATTTTCAAAATTGGACATTAAATGCTATTTTATATTTGTCCTTTTAAGAAATTAGAATTTTTCGAAATCCCAATTTCATGTCGAATTTTATAAAAACATTTGACTCTAAATTCTTTTTATCAAATCATTTTTGTTTTGAATTGGATATCTTATTTATTCTAAAACCTTATTCAATGGTTTGTAGTTAATTACCAATATGAGAATTTCTGGTTTCTTTTCACCATGTCGTTAACCTAAAATGTCAGACATGACCACCTGCTCTTTGAAGACCTTATCAGCTTCCTCTGCAAAATATCACCTAAAATGTCACAGTATTTAGTGTTTGATGCTTTTTGACTTAACCCTAGAGTTCTATTTACAGTGAACTTGTGATGGAATCGATGCAATCGACTCTCCCCTTGATGGGTTGCCAATTAAAGACCTGACGTTTGATGTTGACTCTTTTGAAGAAAAAGTCACACGATCGAACACCTCGAAATGTCGCGGTAGCTCTAAGAACTCTATCATACGACCTGAGAGTTGAGGGCTACAAGAACTTTCTCATACAACCTGAGAGTTACGTTAGCCGCAATGCATCTCATGGACGATGCAAAACTATGGTAGTGCTCGAAGATGAATGGTATAAAAAATGAGTCATGCACCATAAACTCATGGGAAGATCGTTGATGGAACCGATGCAATCGACGCTCCCCTGGATGGGTTGCCAATCCAAGACCCAACATTTGATATTGACTCTTTTGAAGAAAGAGTCACACAATCTCACAGCTCGAAACGTCGCAGTAGCGCTGAGAACTCTAACACACATAGGGAAGGACGTGTCGAAGAGTTAGACATTAAAAAAAAAGATTATGCTAAAACTCTTCAGCAATCTGACAAAAGACTTCAGGACATCTACACTAAAAATCCATTGTTGTCCAACAGTCAGGATATCTAGCTTTCACCCAAGACCTGAGTTCGATTCCCGGCAATGGAATATTATTTTCTTATTTCATTTTATTTTACAGTTTCTATCTTAGACTAAAAAGACTTTTATGAACTTTGTACCTTTAGAGTTATGTTATAGATATTTTGTTCAATTTCAAATGGTTAATGCGATAATCCAGTCGTTTTCGAGGTCTCTCTTGTTGAACGACATCATGGTTGAGATGAGCACTCGAGTGAGTTTGACAAGTTGGGCTGTAGAGAACCACACCTCAAGCCAAGTTCATGTGGGCTTAACAAACTTAAAATCCAAGAACACAACCCCTTAAATGGAAACCGGGATGCTAACGAATTAAAAAGCTTTATTTTTTACGTAGAACAATACTTGACGGTTACTGGAACTTGCTCATAGGACCTAAGAGTTACGTTGGTCGCAATGCATCTCACGGACGATGCAAAACTATGGTGGCATTCGAAGGTGAATGGTATAAAAAATGGGTCATGCACCATAAACTCATGAGAAGACTGTTGATGGAATCGATGCAATCGACGCTCCTTTGGATGGGTTGCCAATCAAAGACCTTGTTTGATGTTTACCCTTTTGAAGAAAGAGTCACACGATTGAACAGCTCGAAACGTCGCGGTAATTCTGAGAACTCTATCACACACATGAAAGGACGTGTCAAAGAGTTAGACATTACCCAAAATATCATAGTAAAACTCTTGAGCGATTAGACAAAAGACTTTAGGACAACTACACCAAAACTTCATTGTTGTCCAACGATTTGGATATTTGGCTTTCACCTAGGAGATTCTGGTTTGATTCTCTCAAATTGAATATTATTTTCTTATTTCTTTTTATTTTATAGTTTCATCTTTTGTCACCAATTATATTTAAACTTTACCTCATTTTGAGAGGCACTTTAATGGTCAAGTTTAATAGTATCTTAGATTAAAAACTTTTATGAAGATCGTACCTATGTTAGTGTTATGTTATAGATATTTGTTTCAATTTCAACAAGTGGGGTTGAGGTGATTCAAATGGTTAATGCGATAATCCGGCTATTTTCGAGCTCTCTCTTGTTGAACGCCATCATGGTTGAGATGAGCACCCGAGTGAGTTTGACAAGGAGACTCGAATTTAAACTTTACCTACGTTTGAGAGGCACTATAATGGTCAAGTTCAATGGTATTTTAGATTAACAAGACTTTTATGAACTTCGTACCTTTGTTAGTGTTACTTTGTACCTTTGTTTGTGTTACTTGTACCTTTGTTAGTGTTATGTTATAGACATTTGGTCAAATTCAACGAGTGGGGTTGAGGTGATTCAAATGGTTAATGTCACTTTATTTGATTCAAATTGTTAATGTGATAATCCAGTTCAATAGTTACAGGTTCTCTCCAAGGTCTCTCTTATTGAATGCCAACAGGGTTGAAATGATTGAGATGAGAACCTGAGTGAGTTTGACAAAATTGAAATAAAATCACTAAAAAAAAATCAAAAAAATTGAAAAAAAATTAGCCATATGACACTTCCTTCAACTCGAAGGGCGGTAAATCAAGGATTCCTTCGCCCAAGACCCATGATCCAACTCCTAACATGGAAATGATAAGCTATAGAATCATTCCAAGAACCTCAATGGATGGGTTACAAACTCACATTACCAATCTCGACAACTGGACGTGTCATCGGCGTTAGAAGAACGACCATTTTGATCAACCAAGAGATAAAGCTTGAATTAGATAATGAGATCCAAGATTGAGAAACAAGATTTGGATCAACCACTCATGAAATGATGCTTGCAACTTCATCCACTACTTCAACCGTGCAAATATTTACTTTTGAATCTCCAAATGGTCTTGACTCAAACGAATCAGCTTGTAACACATGAAATGATGGTTGAACCTAGCCTATCCAATTTTGTAGATGAAGTATGAATGCTTGTTGAATCTTCTTGGCCTTTGGTTGTGTAATAGGTTCAGTTTGAACACCATGATTCTTATCATCATCCCCCTCTTCAAAAGGATTCGTCCTCGAATCAGAAAAATCATCACCTACATTCAAAAGGACTCAACTCAACAACATTGAAACTAGAATGTACATCGTGATTCTTATCATCATCCCCCTCTTCAGGATTTGTGCTCGAATCAGAAAAATCATCACCTACATCAAAAGGACTCAACTTAGCAATATTGAAAGTAGAATGTATTGACGATTCTACTGGAACATCAATTTTATTGTTCCATGCAATAAAATGAGTCATTTTACTAAATATCTTATAGAGCATTTATAGTATCCACGCTAACATTAAAATGAAAATTCATTAGTAAAATTATTTACGCTAATTCATTGAAATTTTAAAAAGAAATCATCTCTAAATTTAGATAAGATAATAAGTTATACTACTTGAATCAGGTGCGGTGAACGTGGATCAAACACGTGACCTTCAGATTTTCAGTCTGACGCTCTCAAAACTGAGTTATCTTCACTAATATTTGAAAAAAAAATGAAAATTCATTAGTAAAATTATTTACGCTAATTCATTGAAATTTTAAAAAGAAATCATCTCTAAATTTAGATAAGATAGTAAGTTATACTACTTGAATCAAGTGCGGTGAACGTGGATCAAACACGTGACCTTCAGATTTTCAGTCTGACGCTCTCAAAACTGAGTTATCTTCACTAATATTTGAAAAAAAAAATCGTAAGTAAAGGTATTTCTTCTATTCATTATAGTAGAATGTATTGACGATTCTACTTGAATCAAGTGCGGTGAACGTGGATCAAACACGTGACCTTCAGATTTTCAGTCTGACGCTCTCAAAACTGAGTTATCTTCACTAATATTTGAAAAAAAAAATCGTAAGTAAAGGTATTTCTTCTATTCATTATAGTAGAATGTATTGACGATTCTACGGGAACATCAATTTTATTGTTCCATGCAATAAAATGAGTCATTTTACTAAATATCTTACAGAGCATTTATGCAAATAGAAACAGGTGCGGTGAACGTGGAGATCGAACACATGACCTTCAAATCTTAAATCTGACGCTCTCCAAATTGAGCTATCCCCGCTAACATTAAAAATGAAAGTTTTTAAGTAAAGGTATTTCGGCTAATTAATTGAAATTTTAGAAAGAAATGATCAAGTGGATCGAACATGAGACCTTCAAATCTTCAATCTAACGCTCTCTAAACTGAACTATCCACACTAACGCTAAAAATGAAAATTCATCAGTAAAGGTATTTTCGCTACTTCATTGAAAATTTAAATAGAAATAATCACTAATTTGTAATAAGATATTCAAGTTATCCATCTTGTATAAGGTGCGGTGAACTATAAGACGTTAGGTATTTCCGAAAATTCATTGAGATTTCAGAAAGGAACAATGACTAATTTTAGATTGAATAGTCGGGTTATGTAACTAGAATCAGGTGCGGTGAACGTGGAGATCAAACACGTGACCTTCAAATCTTCAGTCTGACGCTCTCCCAACAGAGCTATCCCCGCTAATATTAAAAATGAAAATTCATAAGTAAAGGTATTTCCGCTAATTCATTATGTTTAAAAAAGAAATAATCACTAATTTTAGATTGAATAAGCAAGTTATGTTTTTAGATTGTATAGTCAGGTAATAAACTTGTGTTAGGTGCGTTGAACGTGGATAAAACACATGTGACCTTCAAATCTTCAGTCTAACAATCTCCCAACAGAGCTACTCTTGCTAACATTAAAAATGAATATTCATCGGTAAAGGTATTGGGTATACTTTTGAAAATTCAACAAAAGGCAATAGTATTAGACCGAGATGCCAGATTTAAATCTCGCTTCTGGAAAATTCAACAAAAGGCATTGGGTACGCAGTTATAATATGACATTCCACCCATAAACAGATGGTCAAACAGAAATGCTCAAGAAAATATTGGAAGACATGTTGAGGGTATATGTGATGGATTTTGCAGGAAGCTGGGATAAGTACCTACCCCTTATGAGAAGACATGTTGAGGGTATATGTGATGGATTTTGCAGGAAGCTGGGATAAGTACCTACCCCTTATGAAATTTGCTTATAATAATACTTGCCAAGCCACCATACAAATGGCCACATACGAGGTTCTTTGTGGACGAAGATTTCGATCCCCTATCTTTTCGGAAGAAGGGGGGCAAATGACAACTATTGGGCCAGAGCTGGTGCAAATTACCAACACCGCAGTCCAGAAGATTAAATCTAGGATACAAACCACACAAAGCCGAGAGAAAAGCTATGCAGACCTAAGGCGCAAGGACATGGAATTGTTGGTAGGGGATCATATATTCCTAAAGGTAGCACCCCATGAGAAGGGTGCTCAGGTAGGGTAAAAAGGGGAAGCTAAGCCCTAGGTTTCTCTGTCCCTTTGAGATATTAGAACGAATTGGATCTGTGGCCTATAGAATCAGGCAATGCCCAAACTTGTCTGCAATACATAATATCTTTCATGTATCCATACTACGGAAGTATACCCTAGATCGTTCGCACGTACTGGCTCATGAAACTCTCTTCTTGAGAGATGACATAACGTATAAAGAAGACCCGATTCAAATAATAGACAAGAAAGTCAAATGATTGAGAAACAAGGAAATCTCTCTCGTTAAGGTCCTATGGAAGAATCATAGAGTAGAAGAAGCCAGTTGGGAAACAGAAGGCAAATAACAACCTTGTACCCTGACCTATTTTAGAATAAGCACTTTCGATGACCGAAAGTTTTCAAAGGAGAGGAGAATTTGCAACACTCAAGGTCTCCAATAAGAGACCGTGTATAATCCCTACTAGGTTGTATCTAGAAGCAAAGAACAAGTAAAATTGAAAAAACATTAAGAAAATGGTACTTCTAATTTTTATAAACTTCCCGAATAATTAAATTTTTTATAGAATAAGAATTACAAGGTGCTTAAAAAAGGAAGGCTCCGATCGGAGAAGACTTTTCTTGCAGAAGATTCAGAAAAATCAAGAATGAAATTATAGAAATTCTAGACGTTTCAATGGCAGTGGAAAATCGGTCTATAAATTATGAATTAGGGTAGACTATTAGGGGCAAGAAGCAATCTTAATCGAGTACCCAATCGAGAGATACAAGTTTTTTGTTTTGGGGTATCGTGTTCATGGGTTTACCTCGAATTTGAGAACTATAGTCCACTGTTCATTTCCAAACTTGTTCCTGCACATTCTAAATAAGTTTACCCATAAGTTTGGTGAAAGAAAGAGGTCCTCAAAGTGCTAGTAGGTTTTCACACGAATTAGTCCACGTTAGGCTACCCTCTAATGTTTTCCTAAGCTAAAACCTCAACTCCTAAAACCTAACTCATGACATTATGTATAAACCTAGGTTCATCAATAATCCATGTACCGAGTACCTAGAACTATGTGAATAACATGCTAAATAAGTTTCTAGGATCCATATCCAGAAGTTACCATTATCTACATTACGATGTGTTCTAAAAGGCCCCTATTCCTCTTTAGGTAGGATGTCCTGCAATATGTATCATGAGCTGGATGTTATGATAGACCTACATTTCCCATCAGCTAAACGAGATGTCCTGCACAACGATTTAACAGTAGGATTACATGATTATGACGACACCACTCATGTGTTCATGGGGAGAAAATTGAAGGTTATTTTAGGGGAAGGTTTTCAGGATCAGTATATGATACATGAAACGATGACCTCTAAGTTCTAAGATCCTGGAAACATAACCAAAACCAGTCTCACATTTTACCCAATCTTCGCTGTCTAGCCCCAAGCCAATAACCAAGAAATAATATCCTAGCTTAAGGTCGCGATTAAGAACCTACTAGTAGGCTAATTACTAAGTTTTACTCACTCCATGTTTATCATTTTTTTTCAAGTAACTAAGAGTGTCGTGGATGAGAGTGGACTTTGGAGTGTGGGCCATGGACTAACTTCTATTTTTAATCTAGTATTTTTGTTCTTCTTTTCAGTCTGCTTCTTATTTTATGTTTGTAACGAATATGTATATGTAACACCCAAAAAATGAAGAAAATTAGCTCCCATAACAATAAGCCACTCATGAAAGACCCAAAGGATAGAAAGAAAAAAAATTAAAGGATTAAGCAAGAACAAAGGACTTAGTCAAGTCACTCACCCTAACAAGCGATTTCACGGAGTTAAAGGCCTTTTTGAAAAGGATGGGAAAGGAAAAATTAAATGAAAATGGCAAAAAAGTCATTTTATCAATTATCAAGAATCTTTCCGGATTTGTAATTCCTTATCTAAAAGGAATCTCAAGATTCAAAATCAGCGAAAAATGATCAAAAAGAGATGAGGAATTTGTAGAAAAATTATGGATTTTTCGAGAAAAATAATAATAAAATATTCGGAAAGTGGCAAATTACCAAAATACCCCTAGAAGAATGGACAATTACAGAAATGCCACTATAATTAGAATCAGAGCATCTACCGTGACCATCCGAGCAAAATCCTTCGAACTCAAATTTCAACCATCGGATCTCCTCCAAACTTTGATATGATCTAGAACGAACACGCACGGATTATCACATCCAACGACTAGTATTCAAAGCCAAGGTCGGTAAGGATATAATCGGAGTTGATATATCCGAAAAATTATCCAGAAAGTTCGATCTCTAAATAACGAAGATTCTGGAGTCTCAATGTCGGTTTAAGCTCCTCCTACAAAGTCTTAAGTAGGAGCAACGATACGGAATAAGAATCAAGAAAGGTCAATCCCCTAATCGATGGCAATAAGAGTTTAGATTGTGGGTCTCCTACTCTCATATTTCTTCCAAATTGCAGAGCAATCCTCCACCATTTCTCTTCAAACTTCTAAATAACAAAGAATCTGGAGCTCTCAATGTCGGTTTAAGCTCCTCCTATAAAGTCTGAAATAGGAGAAACAATATGGAATAAGAATCGAGAAAGGTCGATCCCCCAATCGACGACAATAAACGTTTAGATTATGGGTCTCCTACTCTCAGATTTCTTCCTAATTTGAGAGCAATCCTCCACCATTTCACTTCAAACTTATTCCTACCATTTCTCAACAAGATTACCCACAAGTTCTATGAAGGAATAGAGTGCTGAAAGTGCCTAGAAACCATTCCCCCAATTCAATCCGCTATTGAAGAACTTCAAGAAAAACTTGAAAATCCAATCCGAGGATACATGATGATTCGTCGAGCAAGAATGATTCCAATCAGTTTCTACACCTCCAAGGAATGCTTCCATAGAAGACCACGAAGAAAAATAACCTCGAGAGCGTGTCGAATTGATGGAAATAGGTTTCGAAATTAAATTGGGAATAAGAGTCGAATTCCTATCTACGATCTCTTTGGGTGTCGGTTCAGTCTTGACTTCCTTCCCGCCCGCTCAGTCTCTCTCAGCGACATAAAGACTCCTTTCTTTCCATTTCATAAACCTCAAATTAAGGATTCCTCTAGCTTCAGAGGAAGAAGTACAGTAAACTTGATGAAGGAATCGAGAGATTAAACATCGTAGAACAAGCTACCCAAGAGATCAAAAATCTGGCGTTTCGAGAGAGTTGCATACCGAGAACAATTTCTGGAAATTAAGGTCTTACACTCAAAGACGTTCCTCCAAACCAATTCCTTTAGCCTGAAGAAAGGATATGGAAGAGGTTCAATGAAGAAATAGGGCCTTGAAACCCCTAGAATCGGCTACCCAATAAGAAATCCTTTATTTTATCTCCAGCGATAAATAAGATTTTGGATGAACTTTGGAAGCGAATATCTTAGGCTACGATCCACGAGAAGGTATAAAATCAAATCCCTAGCCCTTCCTTGTAATACCCATCTTTAAGTTTCACAAAGAAATCGAGGAGAGAAACGCTGTAAATGTGGCTGTACAGGCCGAGTTTGAGATGGCGGCGACGCGAAAAATGCGCATCTTCTTCCTGTTCAGAGGAAGAAAACGATGATATGGCCAGTTCAACTAAACTGTCAAAGTCAACTCAAAATTTGACCTTTTTTTGGGTTTTCTCAATTTTAACCCCATTCCAGACCGATTCTCATAGAAAATCTTATGGTTTCAGAAAGTAGACACAATAAGGAGTATGTGGAAGGAAATTTGAAGTAATTTAGATACTGGAAGCTCAAGAATGGATGTCCCAAACGTCGATGACGAGGCAAGTAGCCAGCTTGGACTTTTTGTTAAGAAATACTTGTAGAAATTGCTTGGATTTTCATATGAACCCTAAACTAAGTATGAATTAAGGATATATGAAAGAAAACCCAAAGAATCGTGAGTTAAGACCCTGTAGTGCAAAGCCCCATAGTCTATCGGTGGTTAGGAAGGCAGGCATGTTGTCCACTGTCGTCACATAGGTCATCTGTCTTCACAATCCTTTTAAGAATGATGCGCCCAAAGAAACTTATACAAGGATTATTATATCATTATGGCTATGCCATTTTTATAGATAAAAGAGAGTAATGTCCCACGAGCACATATGAGAGGAAAGATACTTATATAAAGATTATTATATCATTATGGCTATGCTATTTTTATAGATAAAAGAGAGTAATGTGCCATGAGCACATATAGAGAGAGGACTTATTGTAAGTAAAGAAAGCAATCTAGTAGTTATACTGCAACTTATGGAGAGGGAATTTTATGAATTCCACAAAATATAAGAGCTTATAGGATGGCTGTAGCGTCCGATGCATATGACGGAACTTCTTCACAATTGCAATATCCGACCAATGAATATTATTGTCATTTATAGCTTCTATCACAATAATATAAAATTTGGGGTCAAAGCCTATATGGGACTGAAAAGACCATTCACCACACGCTTGTAAATTAAATTATATCTACCACCTCTGAAATTTTCCACGGCAAACCTTCCAACAGCTTGTACTTCTTCATCATTGACATCCTTAATTGGAACTAGATTTTAAGGCAAATCTTCTCCACGACTCACTTTGGAACACTTTTATAGATAGTTTCAACAAACTTACTTTGCTCGTGAATACTTTGGAGTTCAATATTTGTAGTTGGAGAACGCTATTCAAATTGATATGGTCGAATCTTACAACAAAGTCTAATTGAGCCTCCCTCTATTAGGAGATAGCTTCGAATCAAATTGGTATCATATTTATGTCTAGTATCTTAATCTACAAAAATTTGTATTTTTTTTAAATTATAATCTAAATTAATAAAAAAATACCATTGAACTTTGCAATTTATCTATAAAAAAAATAATCATAATTATTTAAAAAAAAAAAACAGTTGAATTTTCAAAAAAGAAAAAAAAAAGCTTCAAAACTACTCTTTAACTTTCAAAAGTGTTTAAAAAAAAGATAGATGGGGAGAAAATTGAAGGTTATTTTAGGGGAAGGTTTTGAAGATCCGTATAAGATCCCGAAAACATAACAAGAAGTAATATCCTAGCTTAAGGTCGCGATTAAGAACCTACTAGTAGGTTACTTACTAAGTTTACTCACTCCATGTTTATCATTTTTTTTCAAGTAACTAAGAGTTGGTCATGGATGAGTGGACTTTGGAGTATGGGCCATGGACTAATCTCGGTTTTTAATCTAGTATTTTATGTTCTTCTTTTGAGTCTACTTCTTATTTTGTGTTTGTAACGAGTATGTATATGTAACACCCCAAAAATGAAGGAAATTATCTCCCATAAGAATAAGTCACTCATGAAAGACCCAAAGGATAGAAAGGAAAAAATTTAAAGGATTAAGCAAGCACAAAGGACTTAGTTAAGTCACTCCTGTACCCCCAACAAGTGATTTCAAGGAGTTAAAGGCCTTTTGAAAAGGATTGGAAAAGAAAATGTAAATCAAAAGGGCAAAAAAGTCATTTTATCAATTATCAAGAATCTTTCTCGATTTGTAATTCCTTATCTAGAAGGAATCTCAAGATTAAAAAAAAAGGGGAAAATGAAAAAAAAAAAAAAAAAAAAGCCATGAGAAATTTGTAGAAAAATTATGGATTTTTTTGAGAAAAATAATAATAAAATATTCGAAAAGTGGCAAATTGCCAAAATACCACTAGAAGAATGAATAATTACAAAAATGCCACTCTAATTAGAATAAGAGCATCTACCGTGACCATCCGAGCAAAATCTTTCGAACTCAAATCTCAATCATCGGATCTCCTCCAAAATTTGATATGATCTAGAACGAACACGCACGGATCATCACATCAAACGACTAGTATTCAAAGCAAGGTCGGTAAGGCTATGATCGAAGTTGATATCTTCAAAAACATATCCAGAAAGTTCGATCTCTAAATAAGGAAGATTCTGGAGATCTCAATGTCGGTTTAAGCTCCTCCTATAAAGTCTGAAGTAGGAGCAACAATACGGAATAAGAATCGAGAAAGATCGATCCCCCAATCGAAGGCAATAAGCGTTTAGATTGTGGGTCTCCTACTCTCAGATTTCTTCCAAATTCGAGAGCAATCCTCCACCATTTCTCTTCAAACTTCTAAATAACGAAGAATATGGATCTCTCAATGTCGGTTTAAGCTCCTCCTATAAAGTCTAAAGTAGGAGCAACAATACGGAATAAGAATCGAGAAAGGTCGATCCTCCAATCGAAGACAATAAACGTTTAGATTATGGGTCTCCTACTCTCAGATTTCTTCCAAATTCGAGAACAATCCTCCACCATTTCTCTTCAAACTTATTCCTACCGTTTCTCAACAAGATTACCCACAAGTTCTCTGAAGGAATAGAGTGCTGAAAGTGCCTAGAAACCATTCCCCCAATTCAATCAGCCATTGAAGAACTTCAAGAAAAACATGAAAATCCAATTCGAGGATACATGATGACTTGTCAGGCAAGAATGATTCCAATCAGTTTCTGCACCACCAAGGAATGCTTCCATAGAAGACCACGAAGAAAAATAACCTTGAGAGCGTGCCGAATTGAAGGAAATAGGTTTCGAAAATAAATTGGGGATAAGAGTTTCTATCTGCGGTCTCTTTTCCAAAAAATTAAGGATTCCTCCAGCTTTAGAGGAAGAAGTTGAGTAAACTTGATGAAGGAATCGAGAGTTGAAATGTCGTAGAATAAGCTACCCACGAGATCGAAAATCTATCATTTCGAGTGATTTGCATACCGAGAACGATTTCTAGAAATTAAGGTCCTACACTCAAAGACGTTCCTCCAAACCAATTCCTTTAGCCTAAAGATAGGATATGAAAGAGGTTCAATGAAGAAATAGGGCCTTGAAACCCCTAGAATCGGCTACCCAATAAGAAATCCTTTATTTTATCTCTAGCGATAAATAAGATTTTGGATGACCTTTGGAAGCGAATATCTTAGGCTACGATCCACGAGAAGGTATCAAATCAAATCCCTAGCCCTTCCTTGTAATACTCATCTTTAAGTTTCACGAAGAAATCGAGGAGAGAAACACTGTAAATGTGGCTATACAGGTTGAGTTTCAGATGGCGGCAATGCGAAAAATGCGCATCTTCTTCCTGTTCAGAGGAAGAAAACGATGATATGGCCAGTTCAACTGAACTGTCCAAGTCAACTCAAAATTTGACCTTTTCTCGGGTTTTCCCAATTTTAACCCCATTTCAGATCGATTCTCATAGAAAATCTTATGGTTTCAGAAACTAGACACAATAAGGAGTACGTGGAAGAAAATTTGAAGTAATTCAGATACTAGAAGCTCAAGAATGGACGTCCCAAACGTCGACGACGAGGCAAGTAGCCACCTTGGATTTTTTGTTAAGAAATACTTGTAGAAATTGCTTGGATTTTCATATAAACCCTAAACCAAGTATGAATTAAGGATATATGTATGAAAAACCCAAAGAATCGTGAGTTAAGACCCTGAACCTATCAAATAGCTCGAGATTTAAGTAACGTTAAAATAACCCACTAATGAGCTCCGCTGCATATCAAATTTTAATACTGAGCATATTATATTATGTTGAGGTTAGATATGAAATTTAGTGGTCATTGGATAAGGATAAGTAGGTAAACCAAGAAACGGTGTAAAATGACCATAATGCCCCTAAGGTAATTTACCTTCGGTTCATGACTTAGATGACCTTCAAATGCTATGAAATTCATCAGTAGATCTTATTTTATGAAATGTTATATGAATCCTTATCCCAAGAGGTTATATAAGGTAATGAAGTTTGGGAGTTATTGGAAAACTTTAGTTAACGAAACCAAGATATGGGAGAAAATTCTCATCACGATCCATATGACCTTTTCCATGAAGCACGATGTTTATAAGTTTTGTAGTCAATGTTGCCAATGTTTGCTGCACACAAAAAATGATAGGGATGTTAAATTTTCAAGTCACTCTCGGAAAGTATGGTGGATAAATTGGGTACCAAATTATTGTTTTCAACTAAATGTCATCCTCAGACTCACGAGCAAACTGAGGTAGTTAATAAAATATCAGCAACATTGCTTAGGGCTATTATTTATAAGAATATTAAGTCAATGTTGCCAATGGACTTACTGCGCTTCCCGCGTCTTACCACCTGATACACAAGGGCTATTCGCTCAGGTATCACATACTCCAAATTCTTTTGATCTGTCATATCCTCCTCCTGGTTTCTGCAACATCGCTCTTGAAGATCGAGTAACTCCTCTTCCCTCACGAAAATTGAGAGGCTCTGATACCATTCCTACGCTTAATGACTTGAGCCCTTACAATTTACATAAGCTCTGTCATCCTAGCTTAATTAATACAAGTTTTTACATAATTACATATTTTTACATCAATTTCAAAATCCCTATGTTCATCAATTTCTCAATGAAATGATGAAATAGGAAAAAGTACATCAATAATAAGAAAAACTAATAATAAGAAAACACCAAAAGAAGGAAAGTTGAAGAAGTGAAATGGAATATGTCAGGGAACATATTCCATTCACTGATTTATTTATTTATTTTTTATTTTTTATTTTTTTACAATTAGTTTAACGACTATTCGGTCAATGAGATGATGATTTCTACAAAGGTGGTTGAAAATCCAAAAATGGATCATTGAGATCATAGATCGTGTCTTCATCTTCTTCCTCTATAATAGAAGGAGAAGACGTCGAACCAACTGATGTGGCCTCTTGAAGAAGCTTTTGAAAATCAGCTTCTGAAGTTGTCTAGGCTAATGCAGCGAGTAGCTTCGACTTTGAATTTAGAAATTCGGAGGTCCTCTTCTTAGATAAATCCTGAAGGTGGCCATTCTCAAATAGCCAGACCTTTACCGCTTTGATGTCCGCGTGGGTATAAGTATATTTATCCCACCATTTGATTTTGATAGTTTTGAAGACTTGTTTTACATGGTCTTCGGTTTCTTTAATTTGAAAATTTCAAGTTAAAATCCAAGGAATTTGAAAGTATACGCAAAAGCGCATGGTTAATGGAAATGGGATTTTGAATATATTTTGAACGAAGTAGTGGAACGATTATTATATTGGAACTGGAAATATATCTTTCGCTGATCCAAAGATTTTCCACCATTTGATGAACCAAAATGGGTAATGAATTTTATGAGCATTCTGGCAGAATTGAATAAACCATGAGTGCTCGTAATTTTGATACCAAATGACATTGAACCATGCCATCTGATAATCTCTATATGAGTAAGAATGAGGAACAAAAGGTTTTGAAAAAGTCTTTTCCGTGCATGGATCTTGATTCCAATACGTCGGATTCATGACTTTGAAAATTTTTAATTTTGAATACGCGATTTTCGAAGGATCGTCGCGACTCGGAATATGAGTAATTTCAACGGATTTTGTATCAACAAGAATAAATTCATAAAACCTTCTGGTCTTATGAAGATCTTCTGGGATATAAAAGAATCCCGATGGATAGGCTTTTTTAACGACTTCGCCGATTTTCGGGTCGTCGTATTCTGGTTCTACTAGAGCTTCTGGTATAGACACAGATTTAAGTAGGTTTTGATTTCAGGAACTGGAGAAAAACGAACGGGAACAACCGCGTCAGAGTAGGTTGAGGGGACAGAAGGTCCCTTTGAAGTGGAAGAGACAGTAGGTCTTGGAGTAGCGGCAGATGGCCATGTTGAAGAGGCAGAAGGCCTCGTCGGAGTGATAACCTCCACCTGTGTTTGAGAAAGCTTTGCTTTAGATCTGGTCACCTATGTGAAACCGACATCCATCGCATAGCTGTCGGTTGTCATTGGAGTATGTGTGCTTGAAGAAGCATTGGGCTTCTTCCCTTTTTCGATCACTTTCTTTCCGGTCATGGTTGGGAGAAGGAGATTGGATAGGGAGAATTTTTCTTTGAGAGTAAGAACTCTCTTGAGAGGTAATCTGCCAAGGGGTTTTCGATCCCTTTTATAGGCAAAATTTGGAAGTCGAAGCAAGATAAAATGGCTTGCCATCTAGCAAAAATTTGTTTAGACACAAGATTCTTGACATCTTTTTCTAAAACAAATTTAGATGCCCTTGAATCTGTTTTGATAACAAAGCTTTTGTTAATTAAATCACTTTGAAATTTTTGTACACATAGTACTATTGAAAGTATTTCTTTCTTTACTGTTGAGTAATTTTTTTTAGTAGAATTCCATATTCCCGAATGGAAACGGACAATAGATTCTTTCTTGTCAAGGGACTGTTTTAGGATTCCTCCATATCCAATATCGGATGCGTCGGTCTCCACTATTAAACTAGCCCTTGGGTTTATCAGCGATAAACACGGAATTGACTTGACAAGGGATTTGATTTTTTGTACTGTTCTGGTGTGTTCTTCCGTCCAGGGCTTTGGATTCTTTTTAAGCCTTTCAAAAAGTGGCTTGCAGATGGGTCTGATATTTTGAAGGAAATTAGACACATAATTGAGACATCCCAAAAATTTTTGTAGTTGTGTTTTATATATAATTTGGTCTGGAAAGTTTGAGGCAAACTCAATGGACCTTTGAATGGGTTTAATTTGACCCAAATGAATTTCAAATCCAAGAAAACGGATTTTTGTTTGAAAAAGTTTAATTTTGGGTTTAGACACAACTAAACCGTTTCTTTTGACTGTTGTAAAAAATGTTTGGAGATGCTTAAAGTGTTGATCGATGTTTTGAGAAAAAATCAGAACATCGTCAATATAAACAATTGAAAAGTCTTGAAAAGGATTGAAAATATCATTCATAATCTTTTGAAATTCAGATGGAGCGTTTTTTAGCCCAAATGGCATAACGTTCCATTCGTATTGTCCGAAAGGGACATTGAAAGCCGTTTTGTACTTGTCTTTTTCTGAAATCTGGATTTGCCAAAATCCTGATTTCATATCAAATTTTGAAAATATTTTTGCATTTGAAATTCTTTGCATTAAATCTAATTTATTTGAAATTGGATATCTAATCCATTCCAAAACCTTATTTAAGGGTTTGTAGTTAATTACCAGTCACGGGACTCCACATTCCTTTTCTGCCTGGTTGTTGACGTAAAAAGCCGCACATGACCAGGGGCTCTTTGACGGTCTAATAAGACCTTTCTGCAAAAGATCATTAATTTCTGCTTTGCATAATGTTAGTAATTCTTTATTCATTTGAATAGGTCGGACCTTCGTAGGAATATTTTTCTCCTCGAAAGTTTTGATATAAGGAAGATCAACTATGTGTTGTTTCCTATTCCAAAAGGCATTTGGGATATTTGAACAAATTTCCTTTTCTATTTGAGTTTGTAAAGTTTTGATTTTAGATTGGACAGTCTTATTTTGAATCTGTTCTTCTATTCTTTTGAATGAAATTTCTTCTTTTAAAAAAGAAATTTGTTTTTCTTTATTTTTTTTAATACATTTATTGATTGAATAATTGTATTCTTTTGAAGGTTATTTATTTCACTAATCTTTATTTTTTTAATACATTTATTGATTGAATAATTGTATTCTTTTGAAGGTTATTTATTTCACTAATCTTTATCGGGGAAAGAAAATTAAATTTTATCTTCTTTCCTAAGTCTTTTGATTCTAACCCTTTTTCAGTTATTCTAAAAGGATATAATTGAGTAATGAAAGGAGTACCTAGGATTAATTCTTGTCCAAAGTCTTTTACTAAAAGGAAGGAATTTACGAAGCAAATTCCATCATTGCAAACATGAACTTTTGATAGTTTGTAATTAATTTTGAGTTTGTTGTTGTTAGCATCTCTAAGGCCCTCAGTAGTTTTTTCAAAATACTTTGTAGGTATTAGGCCTTCTTGAATGCAATTTTGCTTGGCTCCCGTATCTATGAGAGCATTTAGTGTAATTTTGAAATCATAAATTTTTAAGGTAACGAGAGCGTACCATTTTTGATATTGAGAAGTTGTGATGGCTCCAACGAAGGAACTTTGAAAATCTTTTTCATCCAGGTTTGGTTGCGCCGTTTCCCTTCGTTCGGGCAGCCTTTCCTGAAGATTGAGAATTTCTTGACGAAGCATATAAGATTCTGACCTGGTTTCAAATCTTAACGCCTGTACCTCTTGTTTGAGATTATTAATCTCTTTTTGTAAATCTTGAGTAGTGAGTTCCCTTGGTTTTTCAAATCTTTGGAGAACAGACTAGAGTCTGTAGGGATTTCTTTCTTCCCTTTCAGGTGGCTTAGAGATTGTCATGGCATCTCTAAGTCGTTGAGCAATTTTCTGTTGAATTTCTGGATCTTGAACTTTTTCTACTACTTCGAGTAGAATTTCTTGATCCTTTGTGAGTACATTTATGCATCCTTCGCATGTCCTTTTTCCCTCCTGTTCTGATTCGTATTCTGTGCTAGAATATGAATCGGATTCTTCTTGGAGTTCGAGGATTTCTCCCTCGCTTGATTGCTCTGAGTCGGTTAGGGTCAGTGGTAATAGCTGATTTTTCAGCTCTTGATCTATATCCAACTCATTGATCTTTCCTCTGATTGGACACTTGTTAGCATAGTGTCCTTCTTCACGACATTTGAAGCAAGTTTGTTTTTTCTTTCCTCCATGGGTTTTTGTAGGAATATACTTCCTTCTTGAATATGCTGGCTTTTGAGACTGCACGGGTTTATTCCGATATGTTTCTCTAGGCCTGTATGAATGATAAGGTTTTGGATGCGTCTTAACCTTGTTTCGTATAGAGGTTGAGGGAGCTTCTATTCCCTTGCATCCATATTGATCGCAAAATCTTCCAAGCTCTTTTCTATTTGATATTGAAGAATTGAGCTTGTTTTGAATCTTTGACTCATTATAAAGCCTGAGTCCTTCTTCTATGATGAAGGATGCTATGGATCCGTATGACAGAGTCTGCCATGGAATTGTTCCATTGTGCTTTGTCTTGAGACCATCTTTGATCCTCCTTGAAAAGTGTTTTGGTAGTCCATTGACAAAATTCTCTTTCCAGAATTCCAACGAACTATCTGTTCTAATAAGAACTTTGCTGAAGTACATGTCTTTGTACCACCTGAAATCACCTAAGGTAGGGCATTTCAGATTCATGAGTATCTCGGCGGATCTCTCCTGGTATTTCAGAGGGTCGCCGACGAAGAATTCTATGAGGGTATATATGAGGGTGTTGACAGCATCCTCTACCCTTTCATGTTGTATTTCGGTTCTAGTTGATGGACCTTCTTCTTTGATGATCTGAGTAGTTGGCCTAATGACATAGTGATTTAATATCTATTGGCGAGTTGTTTCGTCGAGATATTTGTCCCACCAGTCTTTGAGTTGCCTGGTAAATCCGGTTACTAAAACTTGAGCTATCTGATGGTCGGATTTATGGCCCTGTAATTTTTACGCGCCTGCAGCCATCATCATCTCATTGACAACATTCATTATCAGATAGTCAGACAATCCGTCGATATTCCATTCATAGATTGCTAGACCATCGTAATGAGCTTGAGTTTGCAGTGTCTTTT
>NW_019268620.1:266120-280652 GCF_002738365.1 Cucurbita moschata | reverse complement strand
TTTTTTTAATACATTTATTGATTGAATAATTGTATTCTTTTGAAGGTTATTTATTTCACTAATCTTTATCGGGGAAAGAAAATTAAATTTTATCTTCTTTCCTAAGTCTTTTGATTCTAACCCTTTTTCAGTTATTCTAAAAGGATATAATTGAGTAATGAAAGGAGTACCTAGGATTAATTCTTGTCCAAAGTCTTTTACTAAAAGGAAGGAATTTACGAAGCAAATTCCATCATTGCAAACATGAACTTTTGATAGTTTGTAATTAATTTTGAGTTTGTTGTTGTTAGCATCTCTAAGGCCCTCAGTAGTTTTTTCAAAATACTTTGTAGGTATTAGGCCTTCTTGAATGCAATTTTGCTTGGCTCCCGTATCTATGAGAGCATTTAGTGTAATTTTGAAATCATAAATTTTTAAGGTAACGAGAGCGTACCATTTTTGATATTGAGAAGTTGTGATGGCTCCAACGAAGGAACTTTGAAAATCTTTTTCATCCAGGTTTGGTTGCGCCGTTTCCCTTCGTTCGGGCAGCCTTTCCTGAAGATTGAGAATTTCTTGACGAAGCATATAAGATTCTGACCTGGTTTCAAATCTTAACGCCTGTACCTCTTGTTTGAGATTATTAATCTCTTTTTGTAAATCTTGAGTAGTGAGTTCCCTTGGTTTTTCAAATCTTTGGAGAACAGACTAGAGTCTGTAGGGATTTCTTTCTTCCCTTTCAGGTGGCTTAGAGATTGTCATGGCATCTCTAAGTCGTTGAGCAATTTTCTGTTGAATTTCTGGATCTTGAACTTTTTCTACTACTTCGAGTAGAATTTCTTGATCCTTTGTGAGTACATTTATGCATCCTTCGCATGTCCTTTTTCCCTCCTGTTCTGATTCGTATTCTGTGCTAGAATATGAATCGGATTCTTCTTGGAGTTCGAGGATTTCTCCCTCGCTTGATTGCTCTGAGTCGGTTAGGGTCAGTGGTAATAGCTGATTTTTCAGCTCTTGATCTATATCCAACTCATTGATCTTTCCTCTGATTGGACACTTGTTAGCATAGTGTCCTTCTTCACGACATTTGAAGCAAGTTTGTTTTTTCTTTCCTCCATGGGTTTTTGTAGGAATATACTTCCTTCTTGAATATGCTGGCTTTTGAGACTGCACGGGTTTATTCCGATATGTTTCTCTAGGCCTGTATGAATGATAAGGTTTTGGATGCGTCTTAACCTTGTTTCGTATAGAGGTTGAGGGAGCTTCTATTCCCTTGCATCCATATTGATCGCAAAATCTTCCAAGCTCTTTTCTATTTGATATTGAAGAATTGAGCTTGTTTTGAATCTTTGACTCATTATAAAGCCTGAGTCCTTCTTCTATGATGAAGGATGCTATGGATCCGTATGACAGAGTCTGCCATGGAATTGTTCCATTGTGCTTTGTCTTGAGACCATCTTTGATCCTCCTTGAAAAGTGTTTTGGTAGTCCATTGACAAAATTCTCTTTCCAGAATTCCAACGAACTATCTGTTCTAATAAGAACTTTGCTGAAGTACATGTCTTTGTACCACCTGAAATCACCTAAGGTAGGGCATTTCAGATTCATGAGTATCTCGGCGGATCTCTCCTGGTATTTCAGAGGGTCGCCGACGAAGAATTCTATGAGGGTATATATGAGGGTGTTGACAGCATCCTCTACCCTTTCATGTTGTATTTCGGTTCTAGTTGATGGACCTTCTTCTTTGATGATCTGAGTAGTTGGCCTAATGACATAGTGATTTAATATCTATTGGCGAGTTGTTTCGTCGAGATATTTGTCCCACCAGTCTTTGAGTTGCCTGGTAAATCCGGTTACTAAAACTTGAGCTATCTGATGGTCGGATTTATGGCCCTGTAATTTTTACGCGCCTGCAGCCATCATCATCTCATTGACAACATTCATTATCAGATAGTCAGACAATCCGTCGATATTCCATTCATAGATTGCTAGACCATCGTAATGAGCTTGAGTTTGCAGTGTCTTTTCTTCGAACTGGATATCTGGAAAAGACGGTTGAGGATACCAGTTTTTCTGATTACTAGTATTATTTTGACTTCTTCTAGAGATCCTTTCAATTCGATTGTAGAAAGGTTCTTCTTTCTCATTTGCAATCTCGTCTTCGGATTCTTAGTTTTTGCCGTCATTGTTGACGACATTGACAGATGAATCTTGAGGTGTTATGGCGGGATTTAGTATCCTGTCCAATTTTTCTTCTATTTTGGCCATTGCAGCCTCTTCTTTTGAAATCCTTTTTGTAAATATTTCGAGATTTGCCGGTCGGAGTATTGGTATTGACTCATCAACCTTTGGTATAGAGCTGCTTGCCTGTTCCTGCTGAGTACCTGATTTCTTTGAGATTTTTCCCTCGATGCTCTCGAGTTGAGTAGCGATCGTGGATAAAATCTTATTTGAGTAATTGTTTTGATGCTGGATATTCTTGATATCCTTTAGGGTCGGATTACTCTTTTCTAGTCCTTGCGGAATATGTTTGAAAGGGCTAGCTTTGACCTTTTCTCCGTAGTAGTTGTCGAATTCGACTTCTTCTAACGAAGGATGTTTCGAATATACCTCGCCCCTTTTGGTAGTCTTCCAACTCCTCTGAGTCAAGGTGCATGCCTGCAAAATATTTTCTTCAAACCATTCGAAGAATGGTATATTTTCTTCGATGGCTTCCATATGAGAATACCACTGAGCTCTTAATTCATTTCGCTTAGCCTCTTTGTAGGTTTGGAAGAAGGCATTTCTTTTTGAAGAGTTGGTAGTTGACATAAAATCTGCTTTAAAAAATTCTTTGTCTATCTGGAAATCAGCTGTAATGACATTTAGCTGGCTTTCGTAGACGGATTGAGTATCCATATCCGTATGGGTTGGAGACCTTGAGCCATCTTCATAGTGGATTGACGCTCTTTTTTGATCATAACTGACCTCTTTTACCTTTAAGGGGTCATACGTCGATCTTGATATTCCTGAAGTACTTGGTCTAGAACTCAGGAATTCTTTTACTTTCGACTCTAACGAAGGTTCTTCGCTGAATTTTATTTCAACGCTTCCATCGTCATGTTCGATGATTTGGACTGGGTTTTGAGATTCTTTTCTTTTTGGAAGATTTGCATCTTCTATTTTCCAGAGAGTGCTTCTGGTTATTTGATCCCAAGAGAGTGTTTTTGGGACAGTCACTGATGATTTCCCAATATTCGCTTCTATGAGCATAGTCGATCCTTTTGGTGAGGATCTTAATGCTCTTGGAGAAATGTTTGTATTCATGAGTTTATAATAAACCCTGAATATGACTACTGAAGAATGAGTTTCAGCCTTAATGTTTAAATTTTTTGATTGTAAATCCAGCATGAGAGCTGATAATATGTGTGGGTCGTGGAGTGACAAGAGTAAAATTTGGATAACAATTGAAATAGACTGATCCATTCTCTAGATTGGATTGAACCATTCCCAACAAAGAATTTGAGAAATCTTCATGTCTCTTATCTCGTAAGGAGATAAGGACTGAGATATCTAAACCAAGTCTGAATAATGGTTTTACAGCGACTTGGACAAGACCTACATGGAGATAATTAAACTCTTCACGATGTTGGAGTATAAGGGATTTTGAAAAAAGATTTAGAGATTCCCTATTGCTATGAATTGGGATGTTCTTCTCTAAGAATTTTATGCATGATCTTTGAGTAAAATTGAAGGTTGAAATTTGGTAGATAGTTTTAGGATCTACCTTTGGAATAGTCCAATTTTGGAGTTGATCTTCGATTCTGACAATCTGATTTTCTTGATTGACAGTATTTGAGATGGTGAGATTTTCTCCCCTTCTATGTTCATTTGAACTTTCTTCTTCATCGGTAGAGCATTTGAGATGGTTTGATCTTCTGAGCTTTCTTAGAAATTCGTTCATAAGATAAATAAGATAAGAGATAGAGTATAATGATTTTTCTCTGAATTTTTCAATTGATATTCAAGAGAGAGCTATCGGCCGATCAATGCTCTCTTTACATTGATGAAGTCCTTTTATAGACTTCGAATTTGATCGTAAATTTGAAAAACGCCAACTAAGAGATAAGATCGAATCTAGCAGGACAGGACCCCTGCAAGATCTGATTTCCTAAAAGACATAAAGTAGACTAATAATTTAAAAGACCATTAATTTAAAAGATTAATAATTTACCGACACTGATAATTGGCATGTGAGCCTTCACTGTGTGGTTGACAAGTTGTCAATCTTCGTTTTGTCTCTGATAAAGTTGTCAGGATGTAGATAAGATTTTTCTTCAGAATTTTTCATATGACTAAGCACCCAAGCTTGCCAACGGACTTACTGCGCTTCCCACGTCTTACCACCTGGAACACAAGGGCTATTCGCTCAACTATCACATACTCCAAATTCTTCTGATCTGTCATATCCTCCTCCTAGTTTATGCAACATCGCTCTTGAAGATCGAGTAACTCCTCTTCCCTCACGAAAATTGAGAGGCTCTGATACCATTCCTACGCTTAATGACTTGAGTCCTTACAATTTACATAAGCTCTGTCATCCTAGCTTAATTAATACAAGATTTTACATAGTTTTTACATAATTACATATTTTATGAAATGTTATATGAATCCTTATCCCAAGAGGTTATATAAGGTAATGAAGTTTGGGAGTTATTGGAAAACTTTAGTTAACGAAACCAAGATATGGGAGAAAATGCTCATCACGATCCATATGACCTTTTCCATGAAGCACGATGTTTATAAGTTTTGTAGTCAATGTTGCCAATGTTTGCTGCACACAAAAAAAATGATAGGGATGTTAAATTTTTAAGTCACTTTCGGAAAGTATGGTGGATAAATTGGGTACCAAATTATTGTTTTCAATTACATGTCATCCTCAGACTCAAGAGCAAACTGAGGTAGTTAATAAAATATCAGCAACATTGCTTAGGGCTATTATTTATAAGAATATTAAGTCATAAATTGGGTAACAAATTATTGTTTTCAACTACATGTCATCTTCAGATTAATGTGCAAACGGAGGTGTGGTTAATAGAACACTAGGAGCATTGCTTAGGGCTATTATTTGTAAGAATATTAAGTCTTGAGACAAATGTTTGCCACTCATTGTTCTCTTTTTGAAGTTGCTTACGGATTTAATCCACTTACGCGTCTTGATTTACTTTCTATTCATTCTAATATTTTTTTTGAGTAAAGCAGCCACAAGTAAGGCAAATGGGATCAAAACATTGCATAAAGAGGGGAAGGAGACAATTGAGAAACAAAATTTCAATGTTGCTACAAGAATTAACAAATGACAGAATGAAATCATTTTTCAAACTAGTAAATGACCCTTATCAAGTCCTTGAAAGAATTAATAACAATGCATGTAAAATGATTTTCTACGAGAATTTTCAGCACATTCTACTTGCAAGCATCATTACATGAGTTGTTAGAAAACTTTATTTATTTTTAATTTCATAAATTTGTAATGGTAGAATTGTCGAATTGGCTTCGTTTTTTTTTTTTTGGAGATTTAAGGGGATCGAGATTAAATCCCAGCCACTAACTTTTTTTGTGGGAGACTATAAATACCCACAAATTATTAGGTAAAAATCATATTTGTGATGAATGAAATTGATCAATCAAGTTGAGAAGTTCCCCTTCGAAATCCGAGCATCGCGTGTGAGCCATGTAGTCATGCTTTGACATTGTGTGGTTGAGTGAAATTCTCAACCTTCTACTTATTTTTGGGATTTCTTTTCTCAGTATTCATTGTAATTTATCCTGATAAAAACAAATTTATTCTGGTAGGGAATGTATTAATTACCGTGAACTTTTGTATAAAACCAAGTAAACACAAATGGAGTAACATGAGATAGAAGTAAACATAGTAATAAAAAGAAACTACATAAAGGAAGTGAATCCCATTTTACAATATAAATATTGTTCAATTGTAGCAAAGAAGTAGTTTTGAAAACTAGTCACTCCATATGGATCTATGTTTGGAAAATTAAAATAAAGAAAAAATAAATAAATAAAAATATTTTTAAAAAACTTAGTTGGGTGTGAAATTTTGCTTAAAATTCAAATGTTTTCATTTCTTTTCTTCTTTTTTTTTATTATTATTTTTTTTTATAAAAGGATAAAACACATAATTTTGAAATAAAACAAAAAAACAAAATAGTTATTAAATGGGCCTAATTTTTAACATATCTATCCCAAAGGAATGCATGGGCTCTAGTTGCAATGCTGCTTCAACTGTGTGATAGACCATGTGAAGTTAACATGACAATAATAGTAGCTTCTAAAGCACAAAAATATGTGGATAAATTTCATATATTGAGGTGCGGAAAACATATACACACGGGAAACTAAAAATGATAGATCCACTATAAGGGCATTTGGTCTAGTGGTATAATTTTTCTTTTACAAATTAGGTGGAATGAACAAACAAAAATAATGAGTTTAAAATTACCAAACAAAATATCAATTTTCAAATGGAATGGAGACATAAGACCATTCTAAAAAAGAAAAGGACAAAAGAAAAATATTAAGTACATTTTCAACTAATGCATTTGGTTGAGAGATATTATGGTCAATATAAGGAAAATATAGCATTAACTAATTTTCATGGACACATATGGATCCTTAGCATACTAAAATGACTGTTATTATTGGTATCAAACCAATAACAATTCATATCAGCTAAATCTTCCAATTGATAATTAGGTCAGAGAAAGAACTTGAATTTATTTTTATATCTATCAACATGTTTCCTACTTTTATCTAAAACTTGATCACGAGTTTTTCTTATTTGCATTGTAAAATTATGTATTTCTATAGATATCATTTCTATTTCTAGTTGAAACAAAAACATGTGGATAAATTTCAAATATTGAGGCGCATAAAAGATAGATCCACTACAAGGCATTTGGTCTAGTGGTATGATTCTCGCTTTGGGTGCGAGAGGTCTCGAGTTTGATTCTCAAAATGCCCCAAACAATTATATCAAATTGAAGAATGCACAAAGAATGCCCCAAACAATTATATCAAATTGAAGAATGCACAATATAATAAGATTTGAAATAGGTTTTTTTAAACCTCGAACCAAGAAGTAATTCAGATGGATATTTGGAAAGAAAAAAAAAAGGAAAATAAACAAACAAAGGGAATTTGTGTGTGTATGTATGATTCTCTTCATATCTTGGAAACTATGAGGATTCCTCTCCTTTCTAAACATAAAGACTTACTTTTTTGGGACTTGGACCATAAACAGTCATCTACTCTTACTCCTACTCCCTTCTCTAAGAATCAACATAGCATAACCATTCTATGAAGGCTGAGGTAGTCATATAAAAGAAGATGTGGGTACCATTTTCAAATCATTCCATGAGGACTTGAGAAAGTTTTGTAAAAGAAGATGAGGGTACCACTTTCTATTGCATAATTCCTATGTGAATTGAGAATGAACCATATTCTTTGGAGATAAGATAGAGCCTCGAGCCTAACTTCAAAGGCATTACACAAATTGTTCTATGATATTTTTTCTAGGAACTCTTTGTTATGTTGTCCGCTGAAGGTGTCAGGAAAGGGACACAGATTCTCTATTGCACTGATCTCCCAATAGAAGTTTTACCCAGGTCATCTGTCGTCACAACCCTTTTAAGGAAGATGCGCCCAAATAACTAGTGAACAATAACATTTAAAGAAGTTTGAGAGAGCGAAAAGAGGATTGTGATAGAAGTTGCCCTAGGTAAAACTTCTTTAAATGTCTTAGCCAATCATGACCTCATAATGAGGAGTCTCTTGGACAACAATAACATATGGACAACAAATGTCTTAGCCAATTGTGACGGTCATGATTGCTTAAGGCGTGTCGCCCATAATCGATAAACAATAACATTGCCCAAATAACCGCCTTGGACAACAAATCGTTTACAAGAATGGCTGAGACATGCAACATGCAACCCCAGGCAACACGCCTTGGGCAATCATGACTGTGACATCTGCCCCCACACAATTTATTGGATGAGGCTGACTTTAGGTCTCTCGATGCGCTTCCAGCTGATCTCATAATGAGGAGTCTCTTCCAACCTACTAAGTACTGTTGAAAATCACTTCTCGGTTTGTTGAGTCTTCACGTCTTCTCTGTTCGTGTCTTTCCTACTTTCTTCGCTTGAAACTTTTTTCTTATTTGTATGACGTCATACCACCTACTTATGCTTGATGTTTTCTTGGTCGAAATAATAACGTTTCAAGTTACTAACGTGGACAACAAGGTTAGTCTGCATCCATAAGAGTAATTGGATTCTATATGATGTCTTCATAATCTTATGGATAACTTTAACTAGTCCATAGTATTTTCACATCAGTTTTTGGTTCTTGTTGCTTTGAACTCGAAGTTTATTTGAACCTAACTTATATGAACTCTTTATTTTTCTTGAAATTATTGTGGTTGACGCTTCCGACTGACCCTTCTCTTCATCCGTCTAGATGATATTTACGTGTGAACATGTGTTGCTTCAGATAAATCCATTATCTGACCTTGTTTTGCATCGTGGTGTTCATGTAGTGGCAACGAGGTTTCTATTGTGATTGGCTCACTTGAGCTCCCCTTTTCAATTACAACAGTAGCAGCAAGCGTAGATTCATCATGGCTATGTTTCTTTCTCAACTGTAGTATCGACATCATTTTCAACCCTCTTGGTTGATGGATGTTTTTCTGAATGATCATCGGGTTAGACTCCATTACTACTAGACATTTTGCTAGGGGCATGTAAATGACTTTGTGTTTAAGCAGAACGTTCGTTCCTGACACGACGTCGAAGTCATCCATTTCAACTATCACTAAACAATTTGCCTAGTCCAAGGCTCCAGCTTGATTAGAGTTCTCATTGTGACTCTTAAGACAGGTAAAGCTTCCAATTTGACGGCGTTCATCTTTCCTGTATCTTGATGCCAAAGGATGTTAAAATATTTTGCATCGGTCCATGAAAGAATTGTTCATCTTTCCTGTATCCTTACTACTTTGTGCTTTACCCAAACCTCGACATACATAATATATATATATTCATTTAACTATAACTCATATGGTCCAGGAAAGAATTGTAACTCTTATGCTCATTAATATTATAATGGCTACTACCTAAATTATAACCTAAAGTTGATAATTGATGTCCAATTAGCCAACCCTAAATTTGTAATCATTGTGGAGTGATTGAAATTACAATGAAAGTAGTTTAAACTCCTAGTATCTTAAAGGAAGTTGGTCTATTCTAATAAAACACGAAGTTCTCTTTAATATCATTAATACAATTATGCTAGACATGAAACCAAAACTGCGTTCAATTTAACTCCATTTTATTGTTATCTTGAATGACCTGTAGGATATATTCTTGATTTACCTTGATATTTCATATTAGTTAAGTTTTTTGCAAAATCACAATTAGACAACAACAACGATGAACTTGGGTCTGTTTATTATTTTAAAGAAAATTTCTTTCTTCATCTTATTCCTAATAACTCTGCAACTAAATTCATATTATGCTAAGAAACAAATTTTTTGGGTTGTAGTTTATTCGATAACACTTGCATATTAGAACAATTCAACATTACATGCCTTACTTACAAGTAAAATACTAACCATCAACTTTTTATTTTATAGTCCAACAACTGCTCAAGAAAATAGATTTCAAACTTGAGAGAAAAAATATATTGAGTAGGACTTAAAAATGTTGCAGTTTTTTTAGAAAGGGCATTTGGTCTAGTGGTATGATTCTCACTTAGGGTGCGAGAGGTCCCGAGTTCAATTCTTGGAAATGCCCCTATGTTCATTTATCAAAAGATAAGCCTTGGAGAACAATCATTTAATGATAATTTACTTGTGTACTCCACTAAAAATATAATAATAATTGCTCATGGATTTCATTAACAAAGAAAATAAATGAAATGATGATGATACATTTCCATAAACAACGTAATATATAGTCCATAGTAAGGGCATTTGGGTGCAAGAGGTCTCGAGTTCGATTCTCAGAATGTGCCCCTCCAAAAGAAAAAAAAAGACAATTTTGTGAAAGAAAAAAAAAAAGTTTCATTATCAATGGGGCCTAACCCAAAGGAATGTGTTGCAATGCACAACTTCAACTTATATAAATTTCATATATTGAGGCACGGAAAATATATAGACTAGCAACTAATAATTATAGTTCTACTACAAAGGTATTTGGTCTAAGTGGTATGATTATCATTTTAGGTGTGAGAGGTCTCAAGTTCGATTCTCAAAATGCCCCAACAATATTATATCAAAATGAATTATGCAAGATAATATGATTTAAAATGTGGTTTTTAAACATTAAACCAAGAAGATGAGAATAGAGAATGAAACATATTTTGGGAGAATAAAGATCGTATCATTTTGGGTATGAGAGGTCTCAGGTTTGATTCTCAAAATGCCCCCAACAATATTATATCAAAATATATTATGCAAGACAATATGATTTAAAATGTGGTTTTTAAACATTGAACCAAGAAGATGAGAATAGAGAATGAAACATATTCTTGGGAGAATAAAGATCGTCTTTCTAAGAGAATAGAGAATGAAACATATTCTTGGGAGAATAAAGATCGAAACATATTCTTGGTAGAATAAAGATCGTCTTTCTAAGAGAATAGAGAATGAAACATATTCTTGGGAGAATAAAGATCGTCTTTCTAAGAACTTTTGTATTCTTTCTAGGAACTTTTCAGTCAAATAGGTCATCTATTGTATTCTTTCTAGGAACTTTTCAGTCAAATAGGTCATATGTTGTCACAATCCTAATTGTTCTTGTATTCTTTCTAGGAACTTTTGTATTCTTTATACGAACTTTTCAGTCAAATAGATCATCTGTTGTCACAATCTTAATTGTTATTGTATTCTTTCTAGGAACTTTTCAGTCAAATAGGTCATCTGTTGTCACAATCCTAATTGTTCTTGTATTCTTTCTAGGAACTTTTAGTCAAATAGGTCATCTTTTGTCACAATTCTAGAACTGTATTCTTTCTAGGAACTTTTCAGTCAAATAGGTCATCTATTGTATTCTTTCTAGGAACTTTTGTATTCTTTCTACGAACTTTTCAGTCAAATAGATCATCTGTTGTCACAATCTTAATTGTTATTGTATTCTTTCTAGGAACTTTTCAGTCAAATAGGTCATCTATTGTATTCTTTCTAGGAACTTTTCAGTCAAATAGGTCATATGTTGTCACAATCCTAATTGTTCTTGTATTCTTTCTAGGAACTTTTGTATTCTTTCTACGAACTTTTCAGTCAAATAGATCATCTGTTGTCACAATCTTAATTGTTATTGTATTCTTTCTAGGAACTTTTCAGTCAAATAGGTCATATGTTGTCACAATCCTAATTGTTCTTGTATTCTTTCTAGGAACTTTTGTATTCTTTATACGAACTTTTCAGTCAAATAGATCATCTGTTGTCACAATCTTAATTGTTATTGTATTCTTTCTAGGAACTTTTCAGTCAAATAGGTCATCTATTGTATTCTTTCTAGGAACTTTTGTATTCTTTCTACGAACTTTTCAGTCAAATAGATCATCTGTTGTCACAATCTTAATTGTTATTGTATTCTTTCTAGGAACTTTTCAGTCAAATAGGTCATCTGTTGTCACAATCCTAATTGTTCTTGTATTCTTTCTAGGAACTTTTCAGTCAAATAGGTCATCTATTGTATTCTTTCTAGGAACTTTTCAGTCAAATAGGTCATATGTTGTCACAATTCTAATTGTTCTTGTATTCTTTCTAGGAACTTTTGTATTTTTTCTACGAACTTTTCAGTCAAATAGATCATCTGTTGTCACAATCTTAATTGTTATTGTATTCTTTCTAGGAACTTTTCAGTCAAATAGGTCATCTGTTGTCACAATCCTAATTGTTCTTGTATTCTTTCTAGGAACTTTTTAGTCAAATAGGTCATCTGTTGTCACAATCCTAGAACTGTATTCTTTCTAGGAACTTTTCAGTCAAATAGGTCACTGTTGTCACAATCCTAGAACTATATTCTTTTTAGGAACTTTTCAGTCAAATAGGTCATCTGTTGTCACAATCCTTTTAAGGAAGATGCGCCGAAATAACCGATGAAGAAGTTTCAGAGAGCCATAGGTTCTAATCCTGTCACCTTGATGTGGTATTCTTAGGGGCCGAAGTGCAAAGCCCTGTAGTCTATCCGTGGTTAGGAAGGCAGGCATGTTGTCCACTGTCGTCACATAGGTCATCTGTCGTCACAATCCTTTTAAGAAAGATGCCCAAATAACCAATGAAGAAGTTTCAGAGAGCCATAGGTTCGAATCCTGTCACATTGATGTGGTATTCTCAGGGGCCGAAGTGCAAAGCCCCATAGCCTATCCGTGGCCAGGAAGGCAGACGAACCGCGCACACTGAAAATAAAACAAAGATCTCATTTTCTATCACACGTAGAATTGTCATTCTGTTGTCTTTTAAAACCCCTTAAGTTATCAGTCATCAAGCAGGTTTTTGGTATCATATAACGAGATAATTATTATGAAAAAGCTATTCCACTAGTGTGACATAGATACCCTTTCTTTGTAGTATCGGTCATGCTATTTGAATAGCCTGAAGTCATCATAGCCTCTCCACCGGTTCCGAATACTCCTTCGGCATCAATGTGCTCCAATTAAAGAGATCAGACCCTTTCTTGAACTAGAATCGGGCACAAAACGCCGAGGAGAAAGTCGAAAGCAAGCTCTTTTTGCGTATATGCAATCTCGAAACCCAATTAGCTCACGGACTGTCTCCTTAACCCTGGCGAGTATGAGTGCTTGGTAAGAGAGAATGTCGATTGAGAAAGACATTCGATTACAACAACATTCGCAACTACCAAAGTGCACTAAACCTAGTAGAGATCTTCGACCTAACGATAATGGAACTTCAAGCCCATTTAATCCATCCGCTTTGTTCTTTATTGTTGACCAAATCGGATACACGCCAAGCCTAAATTCTCTCTCAGTCACCCGAAAACGAAAGGAAGATCAGATCCGAAGGTTATGAATCGAATAGAAAATGGATCTGAGTTCTACACGCTTTCATTTTCAAAAGCTTCACTTGCCTACGGTACTTTATTCAGGATGTGCAACAATACGGTCATCTCTCAGTCGTGTATAGAGAATTCCTTGATCATTTCCTTGGCGTATAACACAAATGAAGTCGCTTCTCTGACCGCCCATCATATGAGTCCATTCTTGTCTTGTTGGTTTGTTCTACTATTCTATACCTCTCTCAATTGGTAGAAAGACGTTCGGGAGCTGGGAGGGCCTATCGTGATGGAACTTTCCTTTTCACGGTAGGCAAAGGTAAAGCGGGAGCTGCATATGTCCACAGTGATCAAGGGAGAGCGATTGTTTCTTTAAAAGATGTTGGTTTTATCGAAACTGTTAGATTTGCTTTCGTTAAAGAAAAAATAGGAGCTCTTGGTTTGGCCGAGGTCGATTCGTATGGCAATGTGAACTCGATTCAGGATGAGGATTCCGCTTTTCATACTACTGCTATGAGTCGAAAGAGCTGGTAAGTTATCCGCTAAACGAAAGGAAAAAGCACGTGGCGCGTTGACCTTGTTACAAGGGGCGGGGGCCAGCAAAGAAGGTCAGTCGAACTAGGTTAGGACCCTTGATCCGATTCAGCTAGGTTCTTCCATGCGAGAATGCATGCTATCGGTATCCTCTTTAGGACTGGTTGCTTCCTCTTTTTGTTTATACGTTTGGAGAAATCTCCTAAGCCCACCTTTCTTATGAGGTGTGATTCAATCTTTCAGCTCAAACTTTCCTACCGTCCGACGGGAAAGGTAGGAGTACTACTAACTTTTCCTTTTCTTGCTCGAGCCAAGGGATCATTCAGTTTCTACCAAAAAGTTCGCTATCTATTAGTTGCCATAATCGAATGTATTTCTCATTTCATGTTAGCTCCTCCAAGAGCTTTCTAGTCCGTAGTAGATGAAACCTTGGACTTCTATCGGACTTATAGCATTGCCTGGTGAGCTCGCCGTTGAGGGTTGGCCTTACAGGAGATCGAGCAGCCTTTCTTTCCCTACCTGGTATGCTTTCCCGCTTATCGTGCAACTAGCCAACTAGCCAAAGAGAGAGGGAGAGGGATCATGTCAATCAATTTGTATGTGCATTTTGTCCATCCTGTACATTCCTGCTTAGCTTTCTTAGCCAACATCTCCGGTTTCCCCTGAATGAAGAGGTTCTGCTTATCCATACCCAACAGTCACACTTTCAGCCGAAAGACTAATTTTTTTCATAGAATCGGTTCATAGATCAAGAAAGAATGAAGCTGCTTACAGGGACGTTTACGCGATCCATCTTTTCATACTCGTCTTTTCATTAACCCTGCTATCAACCTAGCCATTCTCGCGTCCCTGTGCCAAAAAGGATGGGCTAGTTTGGTTTGAGTGTTCATCGATTGAGTGGATCCATATGCTCCGCGGGGGGGGGGGGGGGGGGGGGGGGGGGGGG
>NW_019268620.1:225679-263929 GCF_002738365.1 Cucurbita moschata | reverse complement strand
GGGGGGGGGGGGGGGGGTGACGAGGTGTAGCGTAGTCTAGTCAGTGCATCTGTTTTGGGTATGTTGTTCGCTAAAGGTTTTAGGAAAGGTGGTACAAATTTTCTACATAGGTCATCTGTGGTCACAATCCTTTTAAGGAAGATGCTCCCAAATAATCGGTGAACAATAATAGTCATTAAAGAAGTTTCAGAGAGTAAGAAGAGGCAGAACAGAGAATAGGAGTGAGTCATGCAAGGAAGAAGGAACTAGTAGGTTTAATTTGGGTTTGTTTGAACTAAAAAACAAACCAAAAAATTTCAAACGAACCCAAATTTAAGACTCACTAGCTCAAAGTCCATATGTGGTAAAAAAAAAAAAAAAAACCTTCTTTGGCCCAACCCTTATTCGTAGTCTGCATCCAACCATTTCTTTTTCAACCTACACGTATGCTCCAGGCCAAACTCACGTAACTAGTCAGAAGATGCGGCCCACAACTGAACGGAAGACAAGTGTTACAATCGCACTCTTGCAGTAGTGAGACAATGATTATGTGACATTTGTTCTAATCCAATGAACAAGTCAACCATGCAAAATTTGACTGAACGAACAATAGCAGTGTATGCTCGAATCACGTTTAGAAGAAATATTTTAGAAAACGTGAGTGAGGAGATACATTAAAAACAATTTCAAATAAACCAATGTTATAAGCTAAAAGTGAAGAAACAACAACTGGTCACGTTCTCCTATAGTACATTTTGGGACATTTTAGTCCTGATGGGTGTAGATATGATTTTGAGGACTAATCATACATCCCGTATTGGCACAACAATAATAGTAAAGGCCTTTCTAAGATGAAAGTAAGTAAAATGTTTTTAGAATCAGCATGCCACCATGAACCACAAATCGTTTACAGGAATAGCTGGGACATCAACATGCAGCCACAGGCAACATGCCTCGGCCAATCATGACCGCGACATCTACCCTTACACAATTTGTCAATATCTCTATCAACCGGCTCTTCATAAACTCAACGTTGTAGGATGAGGCTGACTTTAGGTCTCGCGACACGCTTCTAGTTGATCTCAGTATTGAGGTGTCTTTTCCAACCTATTAAGAGCTATTGAAAATCACTTCTCGGTTTGTTAACTCTTCAAGTCTTCTCTGTTGGTGTCTTTCCTACTTTCTTCGCTTGAAACAATTTCTTCTTTGCATGACGTCATACCACCTGATTTTACTTGATGTTTTCTTGGTCGGAATAATAACATTTCAAGTTACTGGCGTGGACAACAGGGTTAGTCTGTATCCATAGAAGCAATTGGATCCTATATGATGACTTCCTAATCTTGTGGATAACTTCGACTAATCCATAGAATTTTCGCACCAGTCTTTGGTTCTTGTTGCTTTGAACTCAAAGTTGATCTAACCTTAACTTATCATAACTCTCTATTTGCTTTGAAATTATCATGATCGACCCTTCTCTTCATCCGTTTGGATGGTATTTTTGCGTGAACATGTGTTGCTTTAGTGGTTTGTTTTTGTCTCCCTTCTTCAGTAGAGGTGTTGGCTTGGTGTATTTGCCAAGCATTTGAATGATCACTGACAAGAGCCTTTGGAGGTCAAATAAACCCGAATGTGAACATGCTATTTTGCTATTTGTAGAATTCAACTAGCTCATGCTGAGCCACATGACATCTATTTGTGGTAGGCGACATAAAACTAATCTTGTGATTTACTCTTGGTGGGGTTAAACCCAATATCTAACCTTCTTGTTTTGGGTCGTGGTATTCATGTAGTGGCAAAAAAGTTTTTGTTGAGGTTGGCACACTTTAGCTCCCCCTTTTCAAATACAACAATGGCAGCAAGTGTAGATTCATCATGGCTAAGATTCTTTCTCAACTGTACTATCGTCATCATTTTCACCCCTCTTGGTTGATGGATGTTTGTCTGAATGATCGTTGGGTTAGACTCCGTTAACCCTACGCATTTTGCTAGGGGCATGTAAATGACTTTGTGTTCTAGCAGGATGTCAATCCCGGACTATTTGGGCTCTAGAATGTTGGATATGAAGGCTGACTATTTATAGTAAAAATCTGATAGAGATATATATACTAAATAATTATATATAGTAGGCGGTTACATATAGTGAAGCTATATATAATAAATTGAAATCATATGTATACCCATTAGTCAGTGCTTCCTAAATGTACATTTCTCATTCTTCATATCCTCTCTTTGCATACCTGAAGTCATTAATACAAAACCATTAGTCAATATTTCTTCTTACATTTTCTCTATCATGTTCTTTGTTTTCATTTAGATCAAGTGTGTGTGTTGTTGTGTGATTCTAATAACTGGTATCAAAGCGAGGAGAGATTCACCACGATCTGTGAAGATGGAAAGTTGAAATACTGGAATTGAAAAGTTTGATGGATTCGATATAAGTTTCTCGAAGATGCAGATTGAAGATTATCTATACGAGAAAGATATTCAGGAACCCATTTTTGGGGTGAAGCTGGATACCATGACCACGGAGAAGTGGAAGCTCAAGGATTGTCACGCCGTAGGGTTAATCTGGTTGACGCTGCCAGGGAACCAAAGAAAGTGCGATTGGAAATGGTCCATACAGACGTTTAGGGACCATCTCTAGTTTCTTCATTTCTAGTACCAAAATTTCATGGATTAGAGGTCTCGCACTGTGCAACGACAACTCTCTGTTTTCCTAAGGCTAGTCAGATATTTCATGACCACTCTTTTCCTCCTCACCATATCTAGACACTATAACGTTGATCCAGTATTGTCTTATATAGTTAACGTTCACTCTTTAACGTCCAAGGACATTTTATAACTACCACGAAAATCAAAACATACAATAAATTCATACAAGTTTTACAATATATCATATACTACAAAATAGGGTTAGACTGCTTACTTGGTCGCGGAGAGAGGTGTCATCGAGCTAAGTCATAGAGATATACGACTCTTTATCCTAAGAAAAAATCTATATAATTTAAAATCTAGCTGCTCTGATACCAATCTGTCACAACCCAAATTTCAAGGGTTCAAAACTCAAATAGAAACTAAAATTGAGAGTGAAAACAAATAAAATAAAAGTAAATTAATATAAAATAAGAAAATGTTGTAAAATTAAAATGAGATTGAGAAAACAACACAACATTAAATATAAAATAAAATAAAATTATAAGAAGGTGTTGTCAAATTTATCAAAACAGAAAAAAAAAAAAAAAAAAGTGTTTGGGATACAAAAAAAAAAAAAAAAAGTACAAAAAAACTCAAACACAAAGATAGACTAACGCTACATAACAATCCCATCTGTGAGTGCACAACCTTTGAAGGCTCCCTCGTCTCAACGATAAGTTCTATTACGAACCCATCCAAAATAATCACACCTGTGACCGCATCTCCTGACTTTAAACTGCTAGTCTAAAGATGGTTTCGTCACGAAACCTTTAGAGATAAATCTATCTTTACAAAATTATTTTTCTCTTAATTTATAATTAGTCATAAAAAGAAATAATTTGGTATAAATTTGGTCTAGATCTCAAAACTTTCAAATCGTACTGTTCCTTAACCAGATTCTTGAACTCCTAGTACCATATATAAAGTTGGTATCCTCTAATAAAACAGGAATTTCTCTTAAGATCATTAAATTCTTATAGACTCCAGGCTCAATATCATTAATACAATTATGTTTTATCTTGAACACGCCAAACATGAAATTAAAGTGCGTTCAATTTAACTCTATTTTATTGCCATCTTGAATGATGTGTAGGGTATATTCTTGATTTACCTTAAAGTTCTTGTGACATGATAGTTCATATTAGTTAAGCTTTTTGCAAAATCACAAGTTAAAAGACAACAACGATGAACCTAGGTCTATTAGTCAATTCAAAGACAATTTCTTTCTCCATCTTATCGATAATAATAGTTCAACTAAATCTATATTATGCAAAGAAACAAGGTTACGACTCATAAAAACAACTACCTAAATTATGTCCTAAAAATTTGAAAATATAAGTTGTAGTTGATAATGACATAAAAATTTCCATAAATCTATGAATTCGTGTCCAATTAGTCAATCCTAAAGATTGTAACTAGCATAATAGTTGGTGTTGTTTGTGGGTACAAGACTGTGGGTGCTTGGAACTAGTGACCTCTTGATCTACAGTCAAATGCTCTACCACTGAGCTATGGACCCATCTTGCATGATTTCAACTTTAGTGACCCCTTCTATAGAGTGCCAGTCCAGAAGTGTAAAAAATGTCTGTCCAAAATAAAAGGGCCCAACCAAGTTCAAACGGGTGATCGGTCAAATTCTCTACCACTGAGCCATGGATCCATTTTGTAGGATTTTAACCTTAGTGACCCCTTAGACATAGTGTCGGTCCAAAAAGTGTAACAAATTTCTATCCTAGATAGAAGGACCCAACTAGGTTCGAATTGGTGACCTCTTGATCTGCAATCAAATGCCCTAACATTGAGCTATGGTCCCATTTTGTATGATCTCAACCTTAGTGACCCCTTTTACAGATTATCGGTCCAAAAGTGACCCTACCGAATCGGCTGTGAACCAATTTTGTATAAATTGGTGGATTACCTATCGGGAATTAAACACAGGTCGTTAGATTCAAAGTCGAAAGTGCTAACCACTACACCATTGAACCACTTGTTAAACTTTATTTTGGCAGCAATTTTGATAAGCGCCAACAACGCTGGATTTTGCAAAGCTAGAGGTCGTAGTATGCTTATGGACTTTCACAAGGTGTTTTCAACTTCTTTTATAGGTAATTGAACTTTTGAGTCCATACAAATGATTGGTTGGATTAGTATCCGTTTGAGAAGACAGAGGAGAGAAGAGAGACTTTGTTACAAACTCTCCCATAGGTAATCTCCCTAGTGTTTTCAACTTCTTTTATAGGTAGAATTTTAAAATCAAACCACAACAAAATTTACTTCTATCTAGCAAAATTATTATTATTATTATTTTTTTTTTTGTTTGAAACAAGATTATTCCCTTCTTTTTCTAAAACTAAATTTGACTCTCGAATAGATTTTAATAGTTTTGTTAATTAAATTTTCTTTAAAATTTTTGTACACAGAGTACAATGGAAATAATACTTTTTTTTTTTTACAATTTTGTAATTTGTATGGTATTATTCGAATTTCTGGTTTCTTTACAAATCATTTTTATAAAACCTTATTCAAAGGTTTGTAGTTAATTACCAATATCAGAATTTCTGGTTTCTTTTCACCATGTTGTTAACCTAAAATGTCAGACATGACCACCTGCTCTTTGAAGACCTTATCAGCTTCCTCTGCAAAATATCACCTAAAATGTCACAATATTTAGTGTTTGATGCTTTTTGACTTAACCCTAGGGTTCTATTTACAGTGAACTTGTGATAATTTTTGTCAAATTATATATTTGAATACCTAATACATTAAGATATAATATCTTATTTAAATAATATTATAATGTGGTAGAATATCATAATGTATGTTTAATTAATATGAATCTCATTCAAATTTCAAATATATATTTTTATTTAATGTCTATGATACACATCAATTATTTTAATATTTAACATATCAAATACGTTAATATGTTTTGATATTATACTTCAAGACTATAGGAACTTTCTCAGAGGACCTGAGAGTTACATCGGCCCACAATGCATCTCATGGACGATGCAAAACTATGGTGGCGCTTGAAGGTGAATTGTATAAAAAACTGGTCATGCACCAAAAAATTAGGGAAGACCATTGATGGAATTGAAGCAATCGACGCTCCCCTGTATAGGTTTCCAATCAAAGATCTAATGTTTGATGTTCTCTTTTGAAGGAAGAGCCACATGATCTAACAACAAGAAACGTGGCGGTATCTCTGAGAACTCTATCACACACATAAAAAAAACGTGTCGAAGGCTTAGACATTACATAGAAGATCTGGCTTTCATCGAGGAGACCCGAGTTTGATTCTCGACAATGAAATTTTATTTTCTTATTTATTTTATTTTATAGTTTCATCTTTTGTCACCAATTATATTTAAACTTTACCTAGGTTTGAGAAGCACTATAATGGATGAGTTCAATAGTATCTTAAATTCAAAAGACTTTTATGAACTTGGTTTGAGAGGCACTATAATGTTCAAGTTCAATAGTATCTTAGATTAAAGACTTTTATGAACTTTGAACCTTTAATAGTGTTATGTCATAGATATTTGGTTCAATTTCAACAAGTGAGGTTGAGGTCATTCAAATGGTTAATGTGATAATTCGGTCATTTTCAAGGTCTCTTTTGTTGAACGCCATCGTGGCTGAGATGACTGAGATGAGCACCAGAGTGAGTTTGACAAGGAGGGTCGTAGAGAACCACACCCCAAGCCAAGCTCATGTTGGGCTTAACAAACTGAAAACCCAAAAACACAAACCCTTAAATGGGAATCATGATGATAAGGAATTAAAAAAAAACTTTATTTTTGACGTTGAACAATACTTGAAGGTTACAGGAACTTGCTCATAGGACCTAAGAGTTACGTTGGCCACAATGCATCTCATGGACGGTGGCGCTTGAAGGTGGATGATATAAAAAATGGGCCATGCACCATAAACTCATGGGAAGACCGTTGATGGAATCGATGCAATCGACGCTCCCCTTGATGGGTTGCCAATTAAAGATCTGACTTTTGATGTTGACTCTTTTGAAGAAAAAGCCACACGATCGAACACCTCGAAATGTCGCGGTAGCTCTAAGAACTCTATCATACGACCTGAGAGTTGAGGGCTACAGGAACTTTCTCGTACGACCTGAGAGTTACGTTAGCCGCAATGCATCTCATGGACGATGCAAAAATATGGTAGTTCTCAAAGGTGAATGATATAAAAAATGGGTCATGCACCATAAACTCATGGGAAGATCGTTGATGGAATCGATGCAATCGACGCTCCCATGGATGGGTTGCAAATCAAAGACCCAACATTTGATATTGACTCTTTTGAAGAAAGAGCCACACAATCTCACAGCTCGAAACGTCGCAGTAGTCCTAAGAACTCTAACACACATAGGGAAGGACGTGTCGAAGAGTTAGACATTAAAAAAAAGATTATGCTAAAACTCTTCAACGATCTGAAAAAAGACTTCAGGACATCTACACTAAAAATCCATTGTCATCCAGTAGTCAGGATATATAGCTTTCACCCAAGAGACCTGAGTTTGATTCTTGGCATTGGAATATTATTTTCTTCTCTATTTTCTTCTCCGAGTTCGATTCCCAGCAATGGAATATTATTTTCTTATTTCATTTTATTTTACAGTTTCTATCTTAGACTAAAAAGACTTTTATGAACTTTGTACCTTTCCTAGAGTTATGTTATAGATATTTTGTTCAATTTCAAATGGTTAATGCGATAGTTCAGTCGTTTTCGAGGTCTCTCTTGTTGAACGACATCATGATTGAGATGAGCAAGTCATTCAAATGGTTAATGCGATAATTCAGTCGTTTTCGAGGTCTCTCTTGTTGAACGACGTCATGGTTGAGATGAGAAGGTGATTCAAATTGTTAATGCAATAATCCAGTCGTTTTCGAGGTCTCTCTTGTTGAACAACATCATGGTTGAGATGTGCACTCGAGTGAGTTTGACAAGTTGGGCTGTAGAGAACCACACCTCAAGCCAAGTTCATGTGGGCTTAACAAACTTAAAATCCAAGAACACAACCCTTTAAATGGAAACCGGGATGCTAAGGAATTAAAAACCTTTATTTTTTACGTTGAACAATACTTGAAGGTTACTAGAACTTGCTCATAGGATCTAAGAGTTACGTTGGTCGCAATGCATCTCACGGACGATGCAAAACTATGGTGGCGCTCGAATTTGAATGGTATAAAAAACTGAGTCATGCACCATAAACTCATGGGAAGACTGTTGATGGAATCGATGCAATCGACGCTCCTTTGGATGGGTTGCCAATCAAAGACCTGATGTTTGTTGTTTACCCTTTTGAAGAAAGAGTCACACGATCGAACAGCTCGAAACGTCGCAGTAATTCTGAGAACTCTATCACACACATGAAAGGACGTGTCAAAGAGTTAGACATTACCCAAAACATCATAGTAAAACTCTTGAGCGATTAGACAAAAGACTTTAGGACAACTACACCAAAAATTCATTGTTGTCCAACGGTTTGGATATTTGGCTTCCACCTAGAGATTCTGGTTTGATTCTCTCAAATTGAATATTATTTCTTATTTCTTTTTATTTTATAGTTTCATCTTTTGTCACCAATTATATTTAAACTTTACCTCATTTTGAGAGGTACTTTAATGGTCAAGTTCAATAGTATCTTAGATTAAAAACTTTTATGAACATCGTACCTATGTTAGTGTTATGTTATAGATATTTGTTTCAATTTCAACAAGTGGTGTTGAGGTAATTCAATGATTAATGCGATAATTCGGCTATTTTCGAGGTCTCTCTTGTCAACGCCATCATGGTTGAGATGAGCACCCGAGTGAGTTTGACAAGGAAACTCGAATTTAAACTTTACCTACGTTTGAGAGGCACTATAATGGTCAAGTTCAATGGTATTTTAGATTAAAAATACTTTTATGAACTTCGTACCTTTGTTAGTGTTACTTTGTACCTTTGTTAGTGTTACTTTGTACCTTTGTTAGTGTTATGTTATAGACATTTGGTCAAGTTCAACAAGCGGGGTTGAGGTTATTCAAATGGTTAATGTCACTTTATTTGATTTAAATTGTTAATGTGATAATCGAGTTGAATAGTTACAGGTTATCTCCAAGGTCTCTCTTATTGGCTTTATTGGATGCCAACAGTTACAGGTTATCTCCAAGGTCTCTCTTATTGGCTTTATTGGATGCCAACAGTTACAGGTTATCTCCAGGTTATCTCCAAGGTCTCTCTTATTGGATGCCAACAGGGTTGAAATGATTGAGATGAGAACCTGAGTGAGTTTGCCAACAGGTGCAGTGAACGTGGAGATTAAACACGTGACATTCAAATCTTTAGTTTGACACTCTCCCAACTGAACACTGATTCATTATATTTTAAAAAAGAAATAATAATCGACTAAACTATAAGGTGCAATGCATGCAAATCGAATATTTTAAAAAAGAAATAATAATCGACTAAACTATAAGGTGCAAGTCAACCTATGCCAGTTATAATTACTAATTTTGGAAAGAATAGTCAAATTATACAATGTGAACCAAGTGTGGTGAACGTGGATCAAACACGTGACCTTCAGATCTTCAGTCTGACGCTCTCCCAACTGAGCTATCCCCGCAATCATTAGAAATGAAAATTCATCAGTAAATATATTTTCACTGATTCATTAAGATTTTAAAAAGAAATAATGACTAATTTTTTTATTCAATAGTCAAGTTATGCAAATAGAAACAGGTGCGGTGAACGTGGAGATCGAACACGTGACCTTCAAATCTTAAATCTGACGCTCACCAAACTGAGCTATCCCCACTAACATTAAAATTGAAAGTTTTTAAGTAAAGGTATTTCGGCTAATTAATTGAAATTTTAGAAAGAAATGATCACTAATTTTAAATTGAATAGTCAAATTGTGCATGCATGGTTCACGTGGATCGAACACGAGACCTTCAAATCTTCAATCTAACGCTCTCTCAACTGAACTATCCACACTAATGCTAAAAATGAAAATTCATCAGTAAAGGTATTTTCGCTACTTCATTGAAATTTTAAATAGAAATAATCACTCATTTTTAATAAGATATTCAAGTTATCCAACTTGTATAAGGTGCGGTAAACTATAACACGTTAGGTATTTCTGATAATTCATTGAGATTTTGGAAAGGAACAATGACTAATTTTAGATTGAATAGTCGGGTTATGCAACTAGAATCAGGTGTGGTGAACGTGGAGATCAAACACGTGACCTTCAAATCTTCAGTCTGATGCTCTCCCAACAGAGCTATCCCCGCTAATATTAAAAATGAAAATTCATAAGTAAAGGTATTTTCACTAATTCATTATGTTTAAAAAAGAAATAATCACTAATTTTAGATTGAATAAGCAAGTTATGTATTTAGATTGTATAGTCAGGTAATAAACTTGTATTAGGTGCGTTGAACGTGGATAAAACACATGTGACCTTCAAATCTTCAGTCTAACAATCTCCCAACTGAGCTACTCTTGCTAACATTGAAAATGAATATTCATCAGTAAAGATACTGGGTATACTTTTGGAAATTCAACAAAAGGCAATAGTATTAGACCGAGATGCCAGATTTAAATCTCTCTTCCACCCATAAACAGATGGTCAAACAGAAATGCTCAAGAAAATATTGGAAGACATATTGAGGGTATATGTGATGGATTTTGCAGGAAGCTGGGATAAGTACCTACCCCTTATGAAATTCGCTTATAATAATACTTGCCAAGCAACCATACAAATGGCCACATACGAGGTTTATTATGGACGAAGATTTCGATCCCCTATCTTTTCGGAAGAAGGGGGGCAAATGACAACTATTGGGCCAGAGCTGGTGCAAATTACCAACATCACAGTCCAGAAGATTAAAGCTAGGATACAAACCGCATAAAGCCGAGAGAAAAGCTATGCAGACCTAAGGCGCAAGGACATGGAATTGTTGGTAGGGGATCATATATTCCTAAAGGTAGCACCCCATGAGAAGGGTGCTCAGGTAGGGTAAAAAGGGGAAGCTAAGCCCTAAGTTTATCTGTCCCTTTGAGATATTAGAAAGAACTGGATCTGTGGCCTATAGAATCGGGCAATGCCCAAACTTGTCTGCAGTATATAATATCTTTCATGTATCCATACTACGGAAGTATACCCTAGATCATTCGCACGTATTGGCTCATGAAACTCTCTTCTTGAGAGATGACATAACGTATAAAGAAGACCCGATTCAAATAATAGACAAGAAAGTCAAATGACTGAGACACAAGGATATCTCTCTCGTTAAGGTCCTACGGAAGAATCATAGAGTAGAAGAAGCCACTTGGGAAACAGAAGGCAAATAAGAACCTTTTGTACCCTGACCTATTTTAGAATAAGCATTTTCGATGACCGAAAGTTTTCAAAGGAGAGGAGAATTTGCAACACTCAAAGTCTCCAATAAGAGACAGTGTATAATCCCTACTAGGTTGTATCTAGAAGCAAAGAAAATATTATGAAAATGGTACTTTTTCTAATTTTTATAAACTTTCCGAATCATTAAATTTTTTATAGAATAAGAATTACAAGGTGCTTAAAAAAGGAAGGATCCGATCGGAGAAGACTTTTGTAGCAGAAGATTCAGAAAAATCAAGAATGAAATTATAGAAATTCTAGACGTTTCAATGTAGTGGAAAATCCGTTTATAAATTATGAATTAGGGTAGACTATTAGGGGCAAGAAGCAATCTTAATTGAGTACCCAATCGAGAGATACAAGTTTTTTGTTTTGGGGTATCGTGTTCATGGGTTTACCTCGAATTTGAGAACTATAGTCCACTGTTCATTTCCAAACTTGTTCCTGCACCTTCTAAATAAGTTTACCCATAAGTTTGGTGAAAGAAAGAGGTCCTCAAAGTGCTAGTAGGTTTTCACACGAATTAGTCCATGTTAGGTTACCCTCTAATGTTTTCCTAAGCTAAAACCTCAACTCCTAAAGCCTAACCCATGACATTATGTATAAACCTAGGTTCATCAATAATCCATGTACCAAGTACTTAGAACTATGTGAATAACATGCTAAATAAGTTGCTAGGATCCATATCCAGAAGTAACCACTATCTGCATTACGATGTGTTCTAAAAGGCCCCTATTCCTCTTTAGGTAGGATGTCCTGCAATATGTATCATGAGCTGGATGTTATGATAGGCCTACCTTTCCCATCAGCTAAACGAGATGTCCTGCACAACGATTTACCAGTAGGATTACATGATTATGACGACACCACTCATGTGTTCATGGGGAGAAAATTGAAGGTTATTTTAGGGGAAGGTTTTCAGGATCAGTATATGATACATGAAACGATGACCTCTAAGTTCTAAGATCCTGAAAACATAACAAGAAGTAATATCCTAGCTTAAGGTCGCGATTAAGAACCTACTAGTAGGCTAATTACTAAGTTTTACTCACTCCATGTTTATTATTTTCTTTCAAGTAACTAAGTGTTGGTCGTAGATGAGAGTGGACTTTGGAGTGTGGGCCATGGACTAACTTCTATTTTAATCTAGTATTTTTTGTTCTTCTTTTGAGTCTGCTTCTTATTTTGTGTTTGTAACGAATATGTATATTTAACACCCAAAAAATGAAGAAAATTAGCACCCATTAGAATAAGCCACTCATGAAAGACCCAAAGGATAGAAAGAAAAAAAAAATTAAACGATTAAGCAAGAACAAAGAACAAAGGATGGGAAAGGAAAAAGTAAATGAAAAGGGCAAAAAAGTCATTTTATCAATTATCAAGAATCTTTCCGGATTTGTAATTCCTTATCTAGAAGGAATCTCAAGATTCAAAATAAGTGAAAAATGATAAAAAAGCAATGAGGAATTTGTAGAAAAATTATGGATTTTTCGACAAAAATAATAATAAAATATTTGGAAAGTGGCAAATTACCAAAATACCCCTAGAAGAATGGACAATTACATAAATGCCACTATAATTAGAATCAGAGCATCTACCGTGACAATCCGAGCAAAATCCTTCGAACTCAAATTTCAACCATTGGATCTCCTCCAAACTTTGATATGATCTAGAAAGAACACGCACGGATCATCACATCCAACGACTAGTATTCAAAGCCAAGGTCGGTAAGGATATGATCGGAGTTGATATCTCTAAAAAATTATCCAGAAAGTTCGATCTCTTAATAACGAAGATTTTGGAGCTCTCAATGTCGGTTTGAGCTCCTCCTATACAGTCTTAAGTAGGAGCAACAATACGGAATAAGAATCGAGAAAGGTCGATCCCCCAATCGAAGGCAATAAGCGTTTAGATTGTGGGTCTCCTACTCTCAGATTTCTTCCAAATTCTAGAGCAATCCTCCACCATTTCTCTTCAAACTTCTAAATAAGGAAGAATCTGGAGCTCTCAATGTCGGTTTAAGCTCCTCCTTAAAGTCTGAAGTAGGAGAAACAATATGGAATAAGAATCGAGAAAGGTCAATCCCCCAATCGAAGACAATAAACATTTAGATTATGGGTCTCCTACTCTCAGATTTCTTCCAAATTCGAGAGCAATCCTCCACCATTTCTCTACGAACTTATTCCTACCGTTTCTCAACAAGATTACCCACAAGTTCTATGAAGGAATAGAGTGTTGAAAGTGCCTAGAAACCATTCCCCCAATTCAATCTGCCATTGAAGAACTTCAAGAAAAACTTGAAAATCCAATCCGAGGATACATGATGATTCGTCGAGCAAGAATGATTCCAATCAGTTTCTGCACCTCCAAGGAATGATTCCATAGAAGACCACGAAGAAAAATAACCTCGAGAGCATGTCGAATTGATGGAAATAGGTTTCGAAATTAAATTGGGAATAAGAGTCGAATTCCTATCTACGATCTCTTTTCCTTCAAATTAAGGATTTCTCTAGCTTCATAGGAAAAAGTTAAGTAAACTTGATGAAGGAATCGAGAGATGAAACATCATAGAACAAGCTACCCAAGAGATCGAAAATCTGGCGTTTCGAGTGAGTTGCATACCGAGAACGATTCTTGGAAATTAAGGTCTTACACTCAAAGACGTTCCTCCAAACAAATTCCTTTAGCCTGAAGAAAGGATATGGAAGAGGTTCAATGAAGAAATAGGGCCTTGAAACCCCTAGAATCGGCAACCCAATAAGAAATCCTTTATTTTATCTCCAGCGATAAATCACATTTTTTATGAACTTTGGAAGCGAATATCTTAGGCTACGATCCACGAGAAGGTATCAAATCAAATCCCTAGCCCTTCCTTGTAATACCCATCTTTAAGTTTCACGAAGAAATCGAGGAGAGAAACGCTGTAAATGTGGCTGTACAGACCGAGTTTCAGATGGCGGTGACGCAAAAAATGCGCATCTTCTTCCTGTTCAGAGGAAGAAAACGATGATATGGCCAGTTCAACTGAACTGTCCAAGTCAACTCAAATTTGACATTTTCTCGGGTTTTCTCAATTTTAACCCCATTCCAGACCGATTCTCATATAAAATCTTATGGTTTCAGAAACTAGACACAATAAGGAGTATGTGGAAGGAAATTTGAAGTAATTCAGATACTTGGAGCTCAAGAATGGACGTCCCAAACGTCGACGACGAGGCAAGTAGTCACCTTGGACTTTTTGTTAAGAAATACTTGTAGAAATTGCTTGGATTTTCATATGAACCCTAAACCAAGTATGAATTAAGGATATATGTAATAAAAACCCAAAGAATCGTGAGTTAAGACCCTGAACCGATCAAATAGCTCGAGATTTAAGTAACGTTAAAATAACCCACTAATGAGCTCCGCTGCATATCAAATTTTAATACTGAGCATATTATATTATGTTGAGGTTAGATATGAAGTTTGGTGGTCATTGGATAAGGATAAGTAGGTAAACCAAGAAATAGTGTAAAATGACCATAATGCCCCGAAGGTAATTTACCTTCGGTTCATGACCTAGATGACCTTCAAATCCTATGAAATTCATCAGTAGATCTTATTTTATGAAATGTTATATGAATCCTTATCCTAAGAGGTTATATAAGGTAATGAAATTTGGGAGTTATTGGAAAACTTTAGTTAGTGAAACCAAGATATGGGAGAAAATGCTCATCACGATCCATATGACATTTTCCATGAAGCACGATGTTTATAAGTTTTGTAGTCAATGTTGCCAATGTTTGCTGCACACAAAAAATGAAAGGGATGTTAAATATTTAAGTCACTTTTGGAAAGTATCGTGGATAAATTGGGTACCAAATTATTCTTTTCAACTGCATGTCATCCTCAGACTCACGAGCAAACTGAGGTAGTTAATAAAATATCAGCAACATTGCTTAGGGCTATTATTTATAAGAATATTAAGTCATAAATTGGGAAACAAATTATTGTTTTCAACTACATGTCATCTTTAGATTAATGAGCAAAATGAGGTGGTTAATAGAACACTAGGAGCATTGCTTAGGGCTATTATTTGTAAGAATATTAAGTCTTGGGACGAATGTTTGCTACTAATTGTTCTCTTTTTGAAGTTGCTTACGGATTTAATCCACTTACGCGTCTTGATTTTCTTTTTATTTATTCTAATATTTTTGTGAGTAAAGCAGCCACAAGTAAGGCAAATGGGATCAAAACATTGCATAAAGAGGGGAAGGAGACAATTGAGAAACAAAATTTCAATGTTGCTACAAGAATTAACAAAGGACGGAATGAAATCATTTTTCAAACAAGTAACTAGGTTTGGATACATTTTCGCAAGGAGTGATTCCCATCTAAAAAGAAGACAAAGTTACATCCAAGAGGGGATGACCCTTATCAAGTCCTTGAAAGAATTAATAACAATTCATGTAAAATGATCTTCCAGGAGAATTTTCAGCACATTCTACTTTCTATGTTGCTGACTTGAGTCCTTTCGATGTAGGTGATGATTTTTTGATTCGAGGACGAATCCTTTTGAAGAGGGGGAAGATGATAAGGATCACAGTGTTTCAAATGTTTCAACTGGACCCATTACAAGATCCAAGGCTAAGAAGATTCAAAAAGCATTCATTCTTCATCTACAAAATTGGATAGGCTCGGTTCAACTATTATTTCATGTGTTACAAGCTTATTAGATTGAGATAGGACCATTTGGAGCTTCAGAAGTGAATATTTACACCGTTGAAGGAGCAAATGAAGTTGCAAGCATCATTACATGAGTTGTTAGAAAACTTTATTTATTTTTAATTTCATAAATTTGTAATGGTAGAATTGTCAAATTGGCTTCGTTTTTTTTTTTTGGAGATTTATGGGGATCGAGATTAAATCCCAGTCACTAACTTTTTTTGTGTGAGACTATAAATACCCACAAATTATTAGGTAAAAATCATATTTGTGATGAATGAAATTGATCAATCAAGTTGAGAAGTTCCCCTTCGAAATTCGAGCATCGCGTGTGAGCCATGTAGTCACGCTTTGACATTGTGTGGTTAAGTGAAATTCTCAACCTTCTACTTATTTTTGGGATTTCTTTTCACCGTATTCATTGTAATTTATCCTGATACAAACAAATTTATTCGTGTAGGGAATGTATTAAGCACATGGATTTATTAATTACGGTGAACTTTTGTATAAAACGAAGTAAACACAAATGGAGTAACATGAGATAGAAGTAAACATAGTAATAAAAAGAAACTACATAAACTTNTACATAAACTTAAAGGAAGTGAATCCCATTTTACAATATAAATATTGTTCAATTGTAGCAAAGAAGTAGTTTTGAAAACTAGCCACTCCATATCAATCTATGTTTGGAAAACTAAAATAAAGAAAAAAATAAAAAATAAAAATATTTTTCAAAAACTTAGTTGGGTGTGAAATTTTGCTTAAAATTCAAATGTTTTCATTTTTTTTTAAAGGATAAAACACATAATTTTGAAATAAAACAAAAAAACAAAATAGTTATCAAATGGGCCTAATTTTTAACATATCTATCCCAAAGGAATGCATGGGCTCTAGTGGCAATGCTGCTTCAACTGTGTGATAGACCATGTGAAGTTAACATGACAATAATAGTAGCTTCTAAAGCACAAAAATATGTGGATAAAGTTCATATACTGAGGTTGGATAAATTTCATATATTGAGGTGCGGAAAACATATACACACGAGAAACTAAAAATGATAGATCCACTATAAGGGCATTTGGTCTAGTGGTATAATTTTTTTTTTACAAATTAGGTGGAATGAACAAACAAAAAAAATGAGTTTAAAATTACCAAACAAAATATCAATTTTCAAATGGAATGGAGACATAAGACCATTAAAAAAAAGAAAAGGACAAAAAAAAATATTAAATACATTTTCAACTAATGCATTTGGTTGAGAGATATTATGGCAATATATGGAAAATATAAGAAAAATATAGCATACTAAAATGACTGTTATTATTGGTATCAAACCAATAACAATTCATATCAGCTAAATCTTCCAATTGATAATTAGGCCAGAGAAAGAACTTGAATTTATTTTTATATCTATCAACATGTTTCCAATTTTTATCTAAAACTTGATCACGAGTTTTTCTTATTTGCATTGTAAAATTATGTATTCCTATGGATATCATTTCTATTTCAAGAATTGAAACAAAAACATGTGGATAAATTTCAAATATTGAGGCGCATAAAAGATAGATCCACTACAAGGCATTTGGTCTAGTGGTATGATTCTCGCTTCGGGTGCGAGAGGTCTCCCGTTTGATTCTCAAAATGCCCCCAACAATTATATCAAATTGAAGCATGCAATATAATAAGATTTGAAATAGGTTTTTTTAAACCTCGAACCAAGAAGTAATTCAAATGGATATTTGGAAAGAAAAAAAAAGGGAACTATATTTAATTATAATTTACAAGTGTCTTTATAACATGTTAATTGAAGCGAGAAAACAACAAAAATAAACAAAGGAAATTTGTTTATGTATGATTCTCTTCAAATTTTGGAAACTATGAGGATTCCTTTCCTTTCTTGACATAAAGACTTACTTTTTCGGGACTTGGACCATAAACAGTCATCTACTCTTACTCCTACTCCCTTCTCTAAGAATCAACATAGCATAATCATTTCATGAAGGCCAAGGCAGTCTTATAAAAGAAGATGAGGGTACCACTTTCAAATCATTCCATGAGGCCTCGAGAAAGTTTTGTAAAAGAAGATGAGGGTACCACTTTCTATTGCAGAATTTCTATGTGAATAGAGAATGAACCATATTCTTTGGAGATAAGATAGAGCCTCAAGCCTAACTTCAAAGGCGTTACACAAATTGTTCTATGATATTTTTTCTAGGAACTCTTTGTTATGTTCTCCGCTGAAGGTGTCAAGAAAGGGACACAGATTCTCTATTGCACTGATCTCCCAATAGAAGTTTTACCCAAGTCATTTGTCGTCACAACCCTTTTAAGGAAAATGCGCCCAAATAACTAGTGAACAATAACATTTAAAGAAGTTTCAGAGAGCGAGAAGAGGATTGTGATAGAAGTTTCCCTAGGTAAAACTTCTTTAAATGTCTTAGCCAATCATGACCTCATAATGAGAAGTCTCTTGGACAACAATAACATATGGACAACAAATGTCTTAGCCAATTGTGACGGTCATGATTGCTCAAGACGTGTCGCCCAAATAATCGGTAAACAATAACATTGCCCAAATAACCGCCTTGAACAACAAATCGTTTACAAGAATGGCTGAGACATGCAACATGCAACCACAGGCAACACGCCTAGGGCAATCATGACTGTGACATCTGCCCCCACACAATTTATTGGATGAGGCTGACTTTAGGTCTCTCGATGCGCTTCCAGCTGATCTCATAATGAGGAGTCTCTTCAAACCTACTAGGTGCTGTTTAAAATCACTTCTTCGTTTGTTGAGTCTTCATGTCTTCTCTGTTCGTGATACGATAAGGAATCAACTACAAGGGGAATAAGATTCGGATTACCTTGTCGATCGAATATCTCAAGCCAAGAACACTTTGTTTGAGATTCGAATCACTCCAGAAGCAAGATCGATCATGTCTAGCTTCAATGATTCTTGTTGATCAAATATCTCAAACACTTGTTTGAGATTCGAATCACTCCACAAGCAAGATTGATCATGTCGAGCTTGAATGATTCTACATGCAACCTAAACTACATAGAGTTGCAAAGAAACTTAGCCATTGGCTAAAGAAAAGCACAAATGCTTCTTTTGATATATCTTCTAAGTCTTATTACAAATACAACATAGATGGCTTTATATAGCCTCAAAATGAAAGGCATTCCAAAAGTTGTAACATTCACACTTTATGGCCATAATTAGCCATTATGTAAATGTAACCGAAATTAAATAAAAAGTCATAAAACACAATAACTCTAAATTATAACCCACCCAAAATTTACAACAATCAAACTTTATTCTTCTTCAATGTAGCATGAATTGAAACATCTTTTGATTATTTTGATAACCTTTTCTCCACATCTTCATTGAAGCATATTGTATGATTGATGTCTCTTGGTTCATATCAAGTTAATTACGGTAGAGAGAAGAGAGAAGAGAGAAGAAAAAAGAATAAAAGTTACGTTTTAGAAGTTAATTAATGAATATAAGTTAATTAATGTAAAGAAAAGAAAAAAGAATAGAAGTTAAAGTTTTAGAAATTAATTATTTAGAAGTTAATTAAAGAATAGAAGTTAATTACGGTAGAGAAAAGAGAAAAGAAAAAAAAATAAAAGTTAAGTTTTAGAAGTTAATTACTGTGGAGAGAAAAAAAAGAAAGAAAAAAGAATAGAAGTTAATTACTATATAGAAAAGAAAAAAGAATAGAAGTTAAGTTTTAGAAGTTAATTATTTAAAAGTTAATTAAAGAATAAAAGTTAATTACGGTAGAGAAAAGAAAAAAGAATAGAAGTTAAGTTTTAGAAGTTAATTATTGCAGAGAGAAAAAAAAGAATAGAAGTTAAGCTACTGAGAGAAGAAAAAAGAATAGAAGTTAAGCTAAAGTTAAGTTTTAGAAGTTAAGAAGAAATTAAAAAATAGAAGTTAATTACTGAGGCTCATTTTAGGAAAGAATCATACCACTAAATCAAATGCCCTTTCTAAAACAATGCAATATTTTTATTTTCTACTTAAAATATTTTTTTCTCTAAAGTTAGAAATCTATTTTCTTGAACGGTTGTTGAACTATAAAACAAAAAGTTGATGGTCTAGTACTTTACTTGTAAGTAAGGCATGTAATATTGAATTGTTCTAATATGCAACCCAACAAATGAATCAAACTAATCAATTTTTGTTGGGTTGGATTTATTCGGCTCAGTTAATCAGTTTGTTTGATTTAATTCTTCTATTTTGCTTCGTATGACAAGAAAATGAAGTTGTATTGAATGTACCATAGTTTGATTTATGACAAACTCATATGAAATATAATTGCATTAATAGTACTAAGAGTTGGAGTCTATAAACATTTCATGAACTTAAGTGAAACTTATACTTCATTAAAGACGAGATAAACTTTAGTTAAGTAACTGGAACTTTAAATTACTTCATGTGGAGCTTCAATTACTCTACGTTAGCTACTATCTTTAGGATTTACTAATTGGACACGAGTTCTTGGATTCAGGGGATTGTTTTATGTAATTTTTAACTACAACTTATGTTTTTAAATTTTTAGGTCATAATTTAGGTAGTGGTTGTATATTATGGATGAACACTAGAGTTTCTATCTCGTTCACCACAACTACTCTAGTTTTTGTTTGAAGGCTATAATTGTCATCTATGTTCACCACAACTACTCTACTTTCAAATCATGGAATGATTTGAAAGTGGTACCCTCATCTTCTTTTATAAGACTACCTCAGCCTTCATGGAATGATTATGCTATGTTGATTCTTAGAGAAGGGAGTAGGAGTAAGAGTAGATGACTGTTTATGGTCCAAGTCCCGAAAAAGTAAGTCTTTATGTCAAGACCAAATGCCTTGTAGTGGATCTATCATTTTTAGTTTCTAGTCCATATCTTTTATGCGCCTCAATATTTGAAATTTATCCACGTATTTTTGTTTCAATTCTAGAAATAGAAATGATATCCATAGAAATACATAATTTTACAATGCAAATAAGAAAAACTCGTGATCAAGTTTTAGATAAAAGTAGCAAACATGTTAATAGATATAAAAATAAATTCAAGTTCTTTCTTTGGCCTAATTATCAATTGGAAGATTTAGCTTATATGAATTGTTATTGGTTTGATACCAATAATAACCATCATTTTAGTATGCTAAGGATCCATATGTGTCCATGAAAATTAGTTAATGCTATATTTTTCTTATATTGGCCATAATATCTCTCAACCAAATCCATCAGTTGAAAATGTATTTAATATTTTTCTTTTGTCTTTTTCTTTTTTCCAATGGTTTTATGTCTCCATTCCATTTGAAAATTGATATTTTGTTTGGTAATTTTAAACTCGTTATTTTTGTTTGTTCATTCCACCTAATTTGTAAAAAAAAAAAAATTATACCACTAGACCAAATGCCCTTATATCTATCATTTTTAGTTGCCCGTGTGTATATGTTTTCTGCACCTCAATATATGAAATTTATCCAACCTCAGTATATGAAATTTATCCACATATTTTTGTGCTTTAGAACTTGCTATTATTGTCATGTTAACTTCACATGGTCTATCACACAGTTGAAGCAGCATTGCCACGAGAGCCCAAGCATTCCTTTGAGATAGATATGTTAAAAATTAGGCCCATTTGATAACTATTATTTTTTTTCTTTTCAAATTATGTGTTTTATCCTTATATTTAAAAAAAAAACAAAACATTTAAATATTAAGCAAAATTTCACACCAAACTAAGTTTTTGAAAAATATATTTTTTTTTTCTTTATTTTAATTTTTCAAACATAGATTGATTTGGAGTGGCTACTTCTTTGCTAACATTGAACAATATTTATATTGTAAAATGAGATTAACTTCCTTTAAGTTTACGTAGTTTCTTTTTATTTCTATGTTTACTTCTATCTCATGTTACTCCATTTGTATTTACTTCGTTTTATACAAAAGTGCACCTAATTAATAAATCCATGCTTAATACATTCCCTACGAAAATAAACTTGTTTGTATCAGGATAAATTACAATAAATACGGAGAAAAGAAATCCCAAAAATAAGTAGAAGGTTGAGAATTTCACTCAACCACACAATGTCAAAGGGTGACTGCATGGCTCACATGCAATTCTACCACAAGAATGGCATGAAACTTGCATAGATGATGCTCGGATTTTGAAGGGGAACTTCTCAACTTGAGAGATCAATTTCATTCATCACAAATATGATTTTTACATAAAAATTTGTGGGTCTTTATAGTCTCCCACAAAAGAAGTTAGTGGCTGGGATTTAATCTCGATCCCCTTAAATCTCAAAAAAAAAAAAAAAAACTAAGTCAATTTGACAATTCTACCATTACAAACTTTATGAAATTAAAAATAAATAAAGTTTTCTAACAACTCATGTAATGATGCTTGAAACTTCATTTGCTCCTTCAACTGTGTAAATATTCACTTCTAAAGCTCCAAATTGTCCTTTCTCAATCTAATAAGCTTGTAACACATGAAATAATAGTTGAACCGAGCCTATCCAATTTTGTAGATGAAGAATGAATGCTTGTTGAATCTTCTTGGCCTTGGATCGTGTAATAGGTCCAGTTGGAACATTTGGAACCCCGTGATCCTTATCATCTTCCCCCTCTTCAAAAGGATTCGTCCTTGAATCAGAAAATCATCACCTACATCAAAAGAACTCAAGTCAGCAACATTGAAAGTAGAATGTGCTGAAAATTCTCCTAAAAGATCATTTTATATGCATTGTTATTAATTCTTTCAAGAACTTGAGAAGGGTCCTCCCCTCTTGGATGTAACTTTGTCTTCCTTTGAGATGGGAATCACTCCTTGCGAAAATGTATCCAAACCCAGTTACTGGTTTGAAAAATGATTTCATTCCGTCCTTTGTTAATTCTTGAAACAACATTGAAATTTTGTTTTTCAATTGTCTCCTTCCCCTCTTTATGCAATGTTTTGATCTCATTTGCCTTACTTGTGGCTGCTTTACTCACAAAAATATTAGAATGAATAGAAAGCAAATCAAGACGCGTAAGTGGATTAAATCCGTAAGCAACTTCAAAAAGAGAACAATGAGTGGCAAACATTCGTCCCAAGACTTAATATTCGTACAAATAATAGCCCTAAGCAATGCTCCTAATGTTCTATTAACCACCTCAGTTTGCTCATTAATCTAAAGATGACATGTACTTGAAAACAATAATTTGTAGTTTGCTTCTGAATCTGAAGATGACATGCAAGTTGAAAACAATAATTTGGTACCCAATTTATCCACCATACTTTCCAAAAGTGACTTAAAAATTTAACAACCCTATCTTTTGTTGTGTGTAGCAAACATTGGCAATATTGACTACAAAACTTATAAACATCGTGCTTCATGGCAAAGGTCATATGGATCGTGATTAGCATTTTCTCCCATATCTTGGTTTCGCTAACTAAAGTTTTCCAATAACTCCCAAACTTCATTACCTTATATAACCTCTTGGGATAAGGATTCATATAACATTTCATAAAATAAGATCTACTGATGAATTTCATAGCATTTGAAGGTCATCTAGATCATGAACCGAAGGTAAATTACATTAGGGGTATTATGGTCATTTTACACCGTTTCTTGGTTTACCTACTTATCCTTATCCAATGACCACCAAATTTCATATCTAACCTCAACATAATATAGTATGCTCAGTATTAAAATTTGATATGCAGTGGAGCTCATATAGTGGGTTATTTTAACGTTACTTAAATCTCAAGCTATTTGATCGGTTCAGGGTCTTAACTCACGGTTCTTTGGGTTTTTTCTTTCATATATCCTTAATTCATACTTGGTTTAGGGTTCATAAGAAAATCCAAGCAATTTCTACAAGTATTTCTTCACAAAAAGTTCAAGGTGGCTACTTGCCTCGTCGTCGACATTTGGGACGTCCATTCTTGAGCTTCCAGTATCTGAATTACTTCAAATTTCCTTCCACATACTCCTTATTGTGTCTAGTTTCTGAAACCATAAGATTTTCTGTGAGAATCGATCTGGAATGGGGTTAAAATTGAGAAAACCCGAGAAAATGTCAAATTTTGAGTTGAACTGGCCATATCATTGTTTTCTTCCTCTGAACAGGAAGAAGATGCAAATTTTTCGCGTCGCCGCCATCTTAAACTCGGCTTGTACAGCCACATTTACAACGTTTCTCTCCTTGATTTCTTCGTGAGACTTAAAGATGGGTTTTACAAGGAAGGGCTAGGGATTTGATTTGATACCTTCTCGTGGATCGTAGCCTAAGATATTCGCTTCAAAAGTTCATCCAAAATCTAATTTATCGCTGGAGATAAAACAAAGGATTTCTTATTGGGTAGCCGATTCTAGGGGTTTAAAGGCCCTATTTCTTTAGTGAACATCTTCCATATCCTTTCTTTAGGCTAAAGGAATTGGTTTGGAGGAATGTCTTTGAGTGTAAGACCTTAATTTCCAAAAATCGTTCTTGGTATGCAACTCACTCGAAACGCCAGATTTTTGATCTCTTGGGTAGCTTGTTCTATGATGTTTCATCTCTCGATTCCTTCATCAAGTTTACTCAACTTCTTCCTCTGAAGCTAGAGGAATCCTTAATTTGAAGGAAAAGAGATCATAGATAGGAATTCGACTCTTATCCCCAATTTAATTTCGAAATCTATTTCTTTCAATTCGACACGCTCTCGAGGTTATTTTTCTTCGTGGTCTTCTATGGAAGCATTCCTTGGAGGTGCAGAAACTGATTGGAATCATTCTTGCTCGACGAATCATCATGTATCCTCGAATTGGATTTTAAAGTTTTTCTTGAAGTTCTTCAATGGCTGATTGAATTGGGGGAATGGTTTCTAGGCACTTTCAGCACTCTATTCCTTCATAGAACTTGTGGGTAATCTTGTTGAGAAATGGTAGGAATAAGTTTGAAGAGAAGTGGTGGAGGATTGCTCTCGAATTTGGAAGAAATCTGAGAGTAGGAGACCCACAATCTTTACCCTTATTGCCTTCGATTGGGGGATCGACCTTTCTCGATTCTTATTCCGTATTGTTGCTCCTACTTAGACTTTATAGGAGCAGCTTAAACCGACATTGAGAGCTCCAGATTCTTCGTTATTTAGAAGTTTGAAGAGAAATGGTGGAGGATTACTCTCGAATTTGGAAGAAATCTGAGAGTAGAAGACCCACAATCTAAACGCTTATTGCCTTCAATTGGGGGATCGACCTTTCTCAAGTCTTATTCCGTATTGTTGCTCCTAGTTCAGACATTATAGGAGGAGGCTCCAGAATCTTCATTATTTAGAGATCGAACTTTCTGGATAATTTTTCGGACATATGAACTCCGATCATATCCTTACCGACCTTGGCTTTGAATACTAGTCGTTGGATGTAATGATCCGTTCGTGTTCGTGCTAGATCATATCAAATTTCGTAGGAGATCCAACGATTGAAATTTGAGTTCAAAGGATTTTGCTCAGATGGTAACGGTAGATGCTCTGATTCTAATTAGAGTGACATTTCTGTAATTATCCATTCTTCTAGTGGTATTTTGGTAATTTGCCACTTTTCGAATATTTTATTATTATTTTTCTCAAAAAAATCCATAATTTTTCTACAAATTCCTTATGGATTTTTGATCATTTTTGGCTTATTTTGAATCTTGAGACTCTAGATAAGGAATTACAAATCCGGAACGATTCTTGATAATTGATAAAAATGACTTTTTTGCCCTTTTCATTTACTTTTTCCTTTCCAATCCTCTTGAAAAGGCCCTTAACTCCTTGAAATCACTTGTTAGTGTACACGAGTGACTTGACTAAGTCCTTTGTTCTTGCTTAATCCTTTAATTTTTTTCCTTTCTATCCTTTGGGTCTTTCATGAGTGGCTTATTCTTATGGGAGCTAATTTCCTTTATTTTTGGGGTTTTACATATACATACTCGTTACAAACACAAAATAAGAACCGACTCAAAAGAAGAACAAAATATACTAGATTAAAAATAGAAGTTAGTCCATGTCCCACACTCCAAAGTCCGCTCTCATCCACGACCAACTCTTAGTTACTTGAAAAAAAATGATAAACATGGAGTGAGTAAAACTTAGTAAGTAGCCTACTAGTAGGTTCTTAATCGTGACCTTAAGCTAGGATATTACTTCTTATTGTGTTTTTCGGATCATAGAACTTAGAGGTCATCGTGTCATGTATCATATATTGATCCTGAAAAACCTTCCCTTAAAATAACCTTCAATTTTCTCCCCATGAACACATGAGTGGTGTCGTCATAATCATGTAATCCTACTGATAAATCGTGGTGCAAGACATCTCGTTTAGATGATGGGAAAGGTAGGCCTATCATAACATCCAGCTCATGATACATATTGCAGGACATCCTACCTAAAGAGGAATAGGGGCCTTTTAGTACACATCGTAATGCAGATAATGGTTACTTATGGGTATAGATCCTAGCAACTTATTTAGCATGTTATTCACATAGTTCTAGGTACTTGGTACATGGATTATTGATGAACCTAGGTTTATACATAATGTCATGAGTTAGGCTTTAGGAGTTGAGGTTTTAGCTTAGGAAAACATTAGAGGGTAACCTAACGTGGACTAATTCGTGTGAAAACCTACTAACACTTTGAGGACCTCTTTCCTTCACCAAACTTATGGGTAAACTTATTTAGAAGGTGCAGGAACAAGTTTGGAAATGAATAGTGGACTATAGTTCTCGAATTCGAGGTAAACCCATGAACACGATACCCCAAAACAAAAAACTTGTATCTCTCGATTGGGTACTCGATTAAGCTTGCTTCTTGCCCCTAATAGTCTACCCTAATTCATAATTTATAGACAGATTTTCCACTACCCTTGGAACGTCTAGAATTTCTATAATTTCATTTTTGATTTTTCTAAATCTTCTGCCAAAAGTCTTCTCCGATTGGAGCCTTCCTTTTTTAAGCACCTTGTAATTCTTATTCTATAAAAAAATTTAATGATTCGGGAAGTTTATAAAAATTAGAAAAAGTACCATTTTCTTGATGTTTTTTCAATTTTACTTGTTCTTTGCTTCTAGATACAACCTAGTAGGGATTATACATCGTCTCTTATTGGAGACCTTGAGTTTAAAACTTTCGGTCATCGAAAGTGCTTATTCTAAAATAGGTCAGGGTACAAGGTTCTTATTTGCCTTCTGTTTCCCAAGTGGCTTCTTCTACTCTATGATTCTTCCATAGGACCTTAACAAGAGAGATTTCCTTGTTTCTCAATCGTTTGACTTTCTTGTCTATTATTTGAATCGGGTCTTCTTTATACGTTAGGTCATCTCTCAAGAAGAGAGTTTCATGAGCCAGTACGTGCGAACGATCTAGGGTATACTTTCGTAGTATGGATACATGAAAGATATTATGTACTGCAAACAAGTGTGGGTATTGCCTGATTCTATAGGCCACAGATCCAATCCTTTCTAATATCTCAAAGGGACAAATAAACCTAGGGCTTAGCTTCCCCATTTTTACCCTACCTGAGCACCCCTCTCATGGGGTGCTACCTTTAGGAATATATGATCCCCTACCTACAATTCCATGTCCTTGCGCCTTAGGTCTGCATAGCTTTTCTCTCGGCTTTGTGCGGTTTGTATCCTAGCTTTAATCTTCTGGACTGCGGCGTTGGTAATTTGCACTAGCTCTAGCCCAATATTTGTCGTTTGCCTCCCTTCTTCCCAAAAGATAGGGGATCAAAATCTTCGTCCATAGAGAACCTCGTATGTGGCCATTTGTATGGTGGCTTGACAAGTATTATTATAAGCGAATTTCATAAGGGGTAGGTACTCATCCCAGGTTCCTGCAAAATCCATCACATATACCCTCAACATGTCTTCCAATATTTGCTTGAGCATTTCTGTTTGACCATCTATTTATGGGTGGAATGTCATACTACAACTCCATACCAATGCCTTTTGTTGAATTTTCTAGAATTGAGATTTAAATCTGGCATCTCGGTCTAATACTATTGCCTTTTGTTGAATTTCCAGAAGTGTACCCAATACCTTTACTGATGAATATTCATTTTTAATGTTAGCAAGAGTAGCTCAGTTGGGAGATTGTTAGACTGAAGATTTGAAGGTCACACGTGTTTTATCAACGTTCAACGCACCTAATACAAGTTTATTACCCGACTATACAATCTAAAAACATAACTTGAATATTCAATCTAAAATTAGTGATTATTTCTTTTTTAAACTTATGAATTACGGAAATAGCTTTACTTATGAATTAGCGGAAATAGCTTTACTTATGAATTTTTATTTTTAATGTTAGCAAGGATAACTCAGTTGGGAGAGTGTCAAACTAAAGATTTGAAGGTCACGTGTTTAATCTCCACGTTCACCACACCTGCACTTGGTTGCATAAGTTTATAAAGTTGCATAACTTTATTCAATCTAAAACTAGTGATTATTTCTTTTTAAAATATAATGAATTAGCAGAAATACATTTACTTATGATTTTTTTTTCAAATATTAGCGAAGATAACTCAATTTTGAGAGCATCAGATTATTTCTTTTTAAAATATCAATGAATTAGCTAAATACCTTACTAATGAGTTTTCATTTTAAACGTTAACGGGGATAGCTTAGCTAGGAGGCGGTAATATTGAAGATTTGAAGGTCACGTGTTCGTTCGACCTTCACCACACCTGATAAAAGTAGTATAATTTACTATCTTATATAAATTTAGAGATGATTTCTTTTTAAAATTTTAATGAATTAGCGTAAATATTTACTGCTGAATTTTCATTTTAATGTTAGCGTGGATAGCTGAATTGGGAGTGGGAGTGGGTCTGTAGATCTAATATTGAAGATTTGAAGGTCACGTGTTTGTTCGACCTTCACCACACCTGATTCAAGTAGTATAACTCATAACTTGACTCCTCACTATTCAATTTAAAATGGGTGATTATTTCTTTTTAAAATATCAATGAATTAGCTAAATACCTTACTAATGAGTTTTCATTTTTAACATTAACGGGGATAGCTTAGCTAGGAGGCGGTAATATTGAAGATTTGAAGGTCACGTGTTCGTTCGACCTTACCACACCTGATTCAAGTAGTATAATTTACTATCTTATATAAATTTAGAGATGATTTCTTTTTAAAATTTTAATGAATTAGCGTAAATATTTACTGCTGAATTTTCATTTTAATGTTAGCGTGGATAGCTGAATTGGGAGTGGGAGTGGGTCTGTAGATCTAATATTGAAGATTTGAAGGTCACGTGTTCGTTCGACCTTCACCACACCTGATTCAAGTAGTATAACTCATAACTTACTCCTCACTATTCAATTTAAAACTAGTGATTATTTCTTTTTAAAATATCAATGAATTAGCTAAATACCTTACTAATGAGTTTTCATTTTTAACGTTAACGGGGATAGCTTAGCTAGGAGGCGGTAATATTGAAGATTTGAAGGTCACGTGTTCGTTCGACCTTCACCACACCTGATTCAAGTAGTATAACTTACTATCTTATCTAAATTTAGAGATGATTTCTTTTTAAAATTTCAATGAATTAGCGTAAATATTTACTGCTGAATTTTCATTTTAATGTTAGCGTGGATAGCTGAATTGGGAGTGGGAGTGGGTCTGTAGATCTAATATTGAAGATTTGAAGGTCACGTGTTCGTTCAACCTTCACCACACCTGATTCAAGTAGTATAACTCATAACTTGACTCCTCACTATTCAATTTAAAACTAGTGATTATTTCTTTTTAAAATATCAATGAATTAGCTAAATACCTTACTAATGAATTTTCATTTTTAACGTTAACGGGGATAGCTTAGCTAGGAGGCAGTAATATTGAAGATTTGAAGGTCACGTGTTTGTTCGACCTTCACCACACCTGATTCAAGTAGTATAACTTACTATCTGATCTAAATTTAGAGATGATTTCTTTTTAAAATTTCAATGAATTAGCACTGCTGAATTTTCATTTTAATGTTAGCGTGGATAGCCTAATTGAGATTGGGAGTGGGTCTGTAGATCTAATATTGAAGATTTGAAGGTCACGTGTTGGTTCGACCTTCACCACACCTGATTCAAGTAGTATAACTTACTGTCTTATCTAAATTTAGAGATGATTTCTTTTTAAAATTTCAATGAATTAGCGTAAATATTTACTGCTGAATTTTCATTTTAATGTTAGCGTGGATAGCTGAATTGAGAGTGGGAGTGGGTCTGTAGATCTAATATTGAAGATTTGAAGGTCACGTGTTCGTTCGACCTTCACCACACCTGATTCAAGTAGTATAACTTACTGTCTTATCTAAATTTAGAGATGATTTCTTTTTAAAATTTCAATGAATTAGCGTAAATATTTACTGCTGAATTTTAATTTTAATGTTAGCATGGATAGCTGAATTGGGAGTGGGAGTGGATCTGTAAATCTAATATTGAAGATTTGAAGGTCACGTGTTCGTTCGACCTTCACCACACCTGATTCGAGTAGTATAACTTACTATCTTATCTAAATTTAGAGATGATTTTTTTTTTAAATTTCAATGGATTAGCGTAAATAATTTTACTGCTGAATTTTTATTTTAATGTTAGCGTGGATAGCTGAATTGGGAGTGGGAGTGGGTATGTAGATCTGATGATAGGTGGATTCCTAATTCTTTATTTGACTATAAATGCTCTATAAGAATTCTTTATTTGACTATAAGATAGGTGGATTCCTAATTCTTTATTTGACTATAAATGCTCTATAAGAATTCTTTATTTGACTATAAATGAGGTGGATTCCTAATTCTTTATTTGACTATAAATGCTCTATAAGAATTCTTTATTTGACTATAAATGCTCGGTATGATATTTAGTAAAATGACTCATTTTATTGCATGGAACAATAAAATTGATGTTCCCGTAGAATCGTCAATACATTCTACTTTCAATGTTTCTAAGTTGAATCCTTTTGATGTAGGTGATGATTTTTCTGATTCGAGGACGAATCCTGAAGAGGGGGATGATGATAAGAATCACGGAGTACATTCTACTTTCAATGTTGCTGAGTTGAGTCCTTTTGATGTAGGTGATATTTTTCTGATTCGAGGACGAATCCTTTTGAAGAGGGGGATGATGATAAGAATCACGGTGTTCCAACTGAACCTATTACACAACCCAAGGCCAAGAAGATTCAACAAGCATTCATACTTCATCTACAAAATTGGATAGGCTATGTTCAACCATCATTTCATGTGTTACAAGCTGATTCGTTTGAGTCAAGACAATTTGGAGATTCAAAAGTAAATATTTGCACGGTTGAAGTAGTGGATGAAGTTGCAAGCATCATTTCATGAGTAGTTAGAAAACTTTAATTATTATTTTAATTTCATAAAGTTTGTAATGCTCAAATTGACTTCGTCTTCTGTGGAGATTTAAAGGGATCGAGATTAAATCACGAACACTAACTCCTTTTGTTGGGAGACTATAAATACCCACAAATTATTATGTAAAAACATATTTGTGATCAATGAAATTGATCTCTCAAGTTGAGACGATCCCCTTATAGAAATTTGAGCATATCTTTGTCATTTGTAAGTTTCATGCAATTCTTGTGGTAGATTGCATTGAGTCATTCAATCAAGCCTTGATCAAGTTCGATTGTGAAGCGAGTCAATTTAGAAGAAGGTTCCCAATCTTGTTTCTCAATCTTGGATCTCATTAGCTAATTTTAGCTTTATCATTTGGTTGATCCAAATTTTGTATAAGAAGTGTTAATTTCTTTAATACAAGGGTTCTTGCTTCTACAAAAGCTTGGCTCGTTGGGCTGAAGATTACGGTTGGTCTATCATCCTTCAACGGGATCTTCTATCCCCATGACTTGCTCTGATGCGGTCGTTCTTCTAACGCCGATGACATATCAAGTTGTCGAGATTGGTAATGTGAGTTTGTAACCCATCCATTGAGGTTCTTGGAATGATTCTATAGCTTATCATTTCCATGTTGGGAGTTCGATCATGGGTCTTGGGCGAAGGAATCCTTGATTTACCGCCCTTCGAGTTGAAGGAAGTGTCATAAGGCTAATTTTTTTTTCAATTTTTTTCAATTTTATTGATTTTTTTTTAGTGATTTTATTTCAATTTTGTCAAACTCACTCACGTGCTCATCTCAATCATTTCAACAGTTGGAGTTTAATAAGAGAGACCTTGGAAATAACCTGTAACTATTCAACTGGATTATCACATTAACAATTTGAATCAAATAAAGTGACATTAACCATTTGAATCACCTCAACCCCACTTGTTGAACTTGACCAAATGTCTATAACATAACACTAACAAAGGTACAAAGTAACACAAACAAAGGTACAAAGTTCATAAAAGTTTTTTTTTAATCTAAAATACCATTGAACTTGACCATTATAGTGCCTCTCAAACGTAGGTAAAGTTTAAATTCGGGTCTCATTGTCAAACTTACTCAGGTGCTCATCTCAACCATGATGGCGTCCAACAAGAGAGACCTTGAAAATAGCCGGATTATCACATTAACCATTTGAATCACCTCAACCCCACTTGTTTAAATTGAAACAAATATCTATAACATAACACTAACATAGGTACGATGCTCATAAAAGTCTTTTTAATCTAAGATACTATTGAACTTGATCATTAAAGTGTCTCTCAAAATGAGGTTAAGTTTAAATATAATTGGTGACAAAAGATGAAACTATAAAATAAAAAGAAATAAGAAAATAATATTCAATTTCAGATAATCAAACCAGAATCTCCTAGGTGAAAGCCAAATATCCAAACCGTTGGACAACAATGAATTTTTGGTGTAGTTGTCCTAAAGTCTTTTGTCTAATTGCTGAAGAGTTTTACTATGATGCTTTGGGTAATGTCTAACTCTTCGACACGTCCTTCCCTGTGTGTGTTAGAGTTCTCAGGGCTACCGTGACGTTTTAAGCTGTTCAACTGTGTGGCTCTTTCTTCAAAAGAGTCAATATCAAATGTTAGGTCTTTGATTGGCAACCCATCTAGGGGAGCGTCGATTGCATCGCTTCCATCAACGATCTTCCCATGAGTTTAGGGTGCATGACCCATTTTTTATACCATTCACCTTCGAGCACTACCATAGTTTTGCATCGTCCATGAGATGCATTGCGGCTAACGTAACTCTCAGGTCATATGAGAAAGTTCATGTAGCCCTCAACTCTCAGGTCGTATTATAGAGTTCTTAGAGGTACCGTGACATTTCGAGGTGTTCGGTCGTGTGGCTTTTTCTTCAAAAGAGTCAACATCAAACGTCAGGTCTTTAATTGGCAACCCATCAAGGGGAGCGTCGATTGCATCGATTCCATCAACGGTCTTCCCATGAGTTTATGGTGCATGACCCATTTTTTATATCATCCACCTTCGAGCGCCACCGTCCATGAGATGCATCGTGGCCAATGTAACTCTTAGGTCCTATGAGCAAGTTCTTGTAACCTTCAAGTATTGTTCTACGTCAAAAATAAAGTTTTTTTAATTCCTTAGCATCCTGGTTCCCATTTAAGGGTTTGTGTTTTTGGATTTTCAGTTTGTTAAGCCCAACATGAGCTTGGCTTGGGGTGTGGATCTGTACGACCCTCCTGGTCAAACTCACTCTGGTGCTCATCGCAGTCATCTCAGCCATGATGGCGTTGAATAAAAGAGACCTTGAAAATGACCGAATTATCACATTAACCATTTGAATGATCTCAACCTCACTTGTTGAAATTGAACCAAATATCTATGACATAACACTATTAAAGGTTCAAAGTTCATAAAAGTCTTTTTAATCTAAGATACTATTGAACTTGACCATTAGAGTGCCTCTCAAACCAAGTTCATAAAAGTCTTTTGAATTTAAGATACTATTGAACTCATCCATTATAGTGCTTCTCAAACCTAGGTAAAGTTTAAATATAATTGGTGACAAAAGATGAAACTATAAAATAAAATAAATAAGAAAATAAAATTTCATTGTCGAGAATCAAACTCAGGTCTCCTCGATGAAAGCCAGATCTTCTGTGTAATGTCTAACTCTTCGACACATTTTTTTTATGTGTGTGATAGAGTTCTCAGAGTTACCGCGACGTTTCGAGCTGTTCGATCATGTGGCTCTTTCTTCAAAAGGGTCAACATTAAACGTTAGGTCTTTGATTGGCAACCCATCCAGAGGAGCGTCGATTGCATTGATTCCATCAACAGTCTTCCCATGAGTTTATTGTGAATGACTAGTTTTTTTATACCATTCACCTTCAAGCGCCACCATAATTTTGCATCGTCCATGAGATGCATTGTGGGCCAACGTAACCCTCAGGTCCTCTGAGCAAGTTCCTATAGTCTTGAAGTATAATATAAAAACATATTAAGGTATTTGATATGTTAAATATTAAAATAATTGACGTGTATCATAAACATTAAATAAAAATATATATTTGAAATTTAAATGAAATTCATATTAATTAAACATATATTATGATATTCTACCACATTTTAATATTATTTAAATAAGATATTATTTCCTAATGTAGTAAGTATTAAAATATATAATTTGACAAAAATTATCACAAGTTCACCTTAAATAGAACCCTAGGGTTAAGTCAAAAAGCATCAAACACTAAATACTGTGACATTTTAGGTGATATTTTGCCGAAGAAGCTGATAAAGTTTTCAAAGAGAATGTGGTCATGTCTGACATTTTAGGTTAACAACATGGTGAAAAGAAACCAGAAATTCTGATACCGGTAATTAACTACAAACCTTTGAATAAGGTTTTAGAATAAATTAGATATCCAATCCAAAACAAAAATGATTTGATAAAAAGAATTTAGAGTCAAATGTTTTTATAAAATTCGACATGAAATTCGGATTTCGAAAAATTCTAATTTCCTAAAAGGGCAAATATAAAATTGCATTTAATGTCCAACTTAGAAAATATGAGAGGAACTTCATTCCATCTAGGTTAAAAAAACGCTCCATCTAAATTTCAGAAGATTATGAATGATATTTTCAATCCTTTCAAAAAATTTCGATAGTTTATATTGATGATGTGTTGATATTTTCTAAAACCATTAAGATCAACACTTTAAACATCTACGTACATTCATTAATGTAATCAAAAGAAATCAGCTGTGTCCATACCCAAAATCAAATAATATTAACTCAGATCCGTTTTTTTGGATTTTAATTTTATTTGAGCCTTATTAAAACTCGTCCAATGGTCTTTGTCTCAAACTTTGGTGATGACGTATCCTAGAAAAGCCAACTTCAAAAAAAATTTAGGTTCTCTCAATTACGTGTCTTATATCCTTCAAGATATCAAGCACGTTTACAAATGTCTTGATGAGTGTCTTCAAAATAATACAAAGTCTTGATTTGTAAGAGATATCTCTACAACCCAAAAACATCAAATCATTAGTCAAATAAACTCTCTGCTTAAGTCTTATTGACCCAAGGGCAGATCTCATAATGAAACGTGACACATCAAATATCGGATATGGAGGTATCTAAAATTGTCAAAGAGGACAGAGAATCAATTATCATATTTCATTCAGAAGCCTCGAATAATACCATACAAATTACAAAATTGTAATATATATATATATATATATATATATATATATATATATTATTTCCTCGGTTTTCTCTCCTCTGTCTTCTCAAACTGATACTAATCCAACCAATCATTTGCATGGACTCAAAAGTTCAATTACCTATGAAAGAAGTTGAAAACAACTTGTGAAAGTTTGTAAGGATACTACGACCTCTAGCTTTGCAAAATCCAGCGTTGTTGGTACTTATCAAAATCGCTGCCAAAATAAAGTTTAACAAGTGGTTATATGGTGTAGTGGTTAGCACTTCCGACTTTGAATCTAATGACCTGTGTTTAATTCCCGATAGGTAATCCACCAATTTATACAAAAGTGGTCCATAGCCGATTCGGTAGGGTCACTTTTGGACCTATAATCTATAGAAGGGGTCACTAAGGTTGAAATCATACAAAATGGGACCATAGCTCAATGTTTGAGCATTTGATTGCAAATCAAGAGGTCACCAATTCGAACCTAGTTGAGCCCTTCTATCTTGGATAGAAATTTGTTACACTTTTTGGACTGACACTATGTCTAAGGGGTCACTAAGGTTAAAATCCTACAAAATGGATCCATGACTCAGTGGTAGAGAATTCGACCGGTCACCCGTTTGAACTTTGTTGGGCCCTGTCACCCGTTTGAACTTTGTTGGGCCCTTTTATTTTGGACAGACACTTTTTACACTTCTGGACTGAAACTCTGTAGAAGCTATCACTAAGGTTGAAATCATGTAAAATGGGTCCATAGCTTAGTGGTAGAGCATTTAATTGTAGATCAAGAGGTCACCAGTTTGAATCTTATACTCACTACATGTTTTCCATATCTTTCATGTAACTAAGAGTAGTGGTCCTTTTAGTTCTTTTTTTTATACCTCTTTTAACTTGCAATCGGTGCTTGGAGAACCCACCGAAAATGGGTCATGACTCCCTTTTTGTTTTCACTTACTTCTCCTAAATCTATAAAATATCTCCTATTTTTATTAATTTTCTCTTTTCTTAAATATCAAAATCTTAAATAAAAAGGAAGAGCTCTCTAAAATATTCTTCTTTGTCAGTAATTTCACATAATTTAACATTTAAAAAATAATTTCATGTAATCTTCCTAAATTTGCCAGCGACATTGTTTGTTGTCGAGCTTGATAATGTGAGTTTGTAACCCATCCGTTAGGGTTCTCAGAATGATTCTCTAGATTATCCCTTCCATGTTGGGAGTTGGGCCATGGGTCTTGGGTGAAGGAATCGTTGGTTTACCGCCTCTAAGAGTTAAGGAAGCATCTTGAGGCTAGTTTCACATACTATCATTGTCTTTAAGATAACAATTCTTTTCTATTTTATCTAAATTTTTTAAATATGGGTTCATTTCCAAATGCATGCTAACACCCTTATTGTTGAATAAATGACATGAAACTAGTTTCACATAGTAACGTTGCCTTTTGCTCCTATTGGTGGAAGGATAATAGGTCAATTATACCTATAGGGTAGTTTTAAGTGTGACAACGAGACTAATTTATTTTTTAGTTAAAAATTAGAATTATAATTATCTGCCTAAAACCCTCGGACTAATTTTGCTTCATTTCTAAATGTAGGCAGACAAAGTAGAAAAATGAAAACATGTAAATTGTAAACTCAAACATTTCAAAGAAATAAATAAGTTTTGATGGTACCAATGCTAACCAGAAAACAATCAACGAAATTTATTTCAAACATAGAAAACTTCATGTCTCCATCTTGTAAAGCCAATAAACTGAAGGGCCCAATATAGTAGAGAAATAAAAAAAATGTTACCCTCATATGTGTTGTGTTGTGCCATAAGTGATCAATGGATGTTGACTTTGACCAATTCCTACTATTTTTTTTTTCTATATTTTGAAACTATTTTAAGCACTTTTCTCCTGTACTCCTTATCATTTTACCTTCTAAGGTTGTAAATATTTGTGCATGGTGACTATAATGATTATTAATCAACTGAGTTAAGTAGAAATAATTTTTAAGATGAAATTAAAGTATTAATTTTGATGTCATCTTTACTTGAGTTTTGGGATATTGTTATTAATGAGATTCAATCTAATGCCATTAGTAATTCACAATAATAATATTCAAAATACTTGCAAAAAAGAAGGGTCAACATAAGATATTTGAAACAAATAAATATTTTGTCCTCTGTGATATATCAAATCACTCATTTGAAATTCCTTAATAATAAACCTGAAGTCTTACATCTTTTATAGAGAAAAGTTCCTTAAATAGAAGTCTTATTAGATACTTCTAAACATTTAGAGATCAACTAGACACAAAGCTAAACATTCTAAAAAAAATTAGGGGTTAAACTTTTAAGTTAACGTAATTTAAGAAACTTATGATTTTTATATTATCAAGAGTTTAATTGAGTTAGGTCGATTCAATCTAGTCGACCCAAGAATTGAACCGAACCAAACCAACTAGTTAGTAACATGATTTAGTGGAAGCGTTTTCACACAAAGTAGAAACAATAATGGAGGGTTTGAAATAATATAGTTTTCACCCCTTGTTTCTCGAGTGAATATTGAAATAACATAGTTTTCATGTTAAGTTTTGCATGGAAGAAAGGAAGACGGGGATGTAAAGTATTATTTCAATTTGTTTGTAATATACAACAATATATAAATTAACTATAAGAAATATATAAAATTACATGTTCTCCAAGAGCTTCAATAAACATTGGAGGGTTACTTCTGCAACCACTCTAAAGGTGCTCAAGATCACAACGAGTTAGATAAAACAGCTCTAGAACTTTGAATCCAATAACTTGAGTTTGACTCGTGATAGGATCTCTCTTCTTGTGGAATCTGCAT